>NW_020943671.1:0-2877 GCF_900497805.2 Vombatus ursinus | reverse complement strand
ATTTTTAGTTTTCAACATTTACTTCCACAAGATTTTGAGTTCCAAATTTTCACCCCATCTCACCCCTCCCCCCACCCCAAGATGGCATGCATTCTGAATACCCCTTCCCCTAGTCTGCTTTCCCTGCTATCTCTCCCCCCCTTCCCCTTCTATTTTCCTGTAGGGCAGGATAGATTTCTGTACCCTATTTGGTGTATTTATTATTTCCCAGTTGCAAGTAAAAACTTTTTTTAAACATGTGTTTTTTAAAACTTTGGGTTCCAAATTTTTTCCCTTCCTCCCCCCCAACCCACTCTTGTTGAAAAGGCAAGCTATACATGTGCAGTTATGCAAAACACTTCCATAGTAGACATGCTGTGAAAAACTAACTCTATTTCCCTTAGTCCTATCCCGCCCCCCCCATTTATTCTATTCTTTCTTTTGACTTTGTCCTTTCTCCCATGTATTTGCTTCTGATTACTCCCTTTCCCAATCTGCCCTCCTCTCTACCATCCCCCTACTCTCTTGTCCCCTTCCCCTCCTATTTTCCTGTAGGGTAAGACAGATTTCCATACCCAATTGAATGTGTATGTTATTCCCTCCTTAACTCAAATCCTATGAGAATAAGATTCACTCATTCCCTCTCACCTTCCCCGGTTTCCCCTCCACTGTAAGAGCCTTTTCTTTTCTGTTTTTTGTGTGTGAGATAATTTACCCTGTTCTACCTTTCCCTTTCTCCTTCTCCTAGTATAATCCTCTCTCACCTCTTAATTTTATTCTCCAGATATGACCCTTTCATCTTCAACTCACCCTGTTCACTCTATCTATCTATCTACCCATCTATCTACCCATCTATCTATCTATCTATCTATCTATCTATCTATCTATCTATCTATATACATACATATAATTTTTTTCTTCCAACTACCTTAATACTGACAAAGGTCTCATGAATTACAAATATCATCTTTCCATGCATGAATGTAAACAGTTCAACCTTAATAAGTCTCTTATGATTTCTCTTTCCTGTTTACCTTCTCATGTTCTGCTTGAGTCTTGTATTGGAAAGTCAAATTTTCTATTCAGCTCTTGTCTTTTCATCAAGAATGCTTGAAAGTCCTCTATTTCACTGAATGACCATTTTTTCCCTTGAAGAATTATACTCAGTTTTGCTGGGTAGGTGATTCTTGGTTGTAATCCTATCTCCTTTGCCCTCTTGGAATATTGTATTCCATGCCCTGCAGTCCCTTAATGTTGAAGCTGCTAAATCTTGTGTTATCCTGATCGTGTTTCTACAATACTTGAATTGTTTCTTTCTGGCTGCTTGTAATATTTTCTCCTTGACCTGGGAGCTCTGGAATTTGGCTACAATGTTCCTAGGAGTTTTCCTTTGGGGATCTCTTTCAGCAAGTGATTGGTGGATTCTTTAAATTTCTATTTTGCTCTCTGGTTCTAAAATATCAGGGCAGTTTTCCTTGATCATTTCTTGAAAGATGATGTCTAGGCTCTTTTTTTGATCATGGCTTTCAGATAGTCCACTAATTTTTAAATTCTCTCTCCTGGAGCTATTCTCCAGGTCAGTTGTTTTTGCAATGAGATATTTCACATTGTTTTCTAATTTTTCATTCTTTTGGATTTGTTTTACAGTGTCTTGATTTCTCATAAAGTCACTAGCTTCCAATTGCTCTATTCTAATTTTTAAGGAAGTATTTTCTTCAGTAATCTTTTGGGCTTCCTTTTCCATTTGGCCAATTTTGCTCTTTAGGGCATTCTTTCCTTCATTGGCTTTTTGGACCTCTTTTGCCATTTGGGTTAGGCTATTTTTTAAGGTGTTATTTTCTTCAGTATTTTTTTGAGTCTCCTTTAGCAAGCTGTTAACTTGTTTTTCATGATTTTCTTGCATCACTCTCATTTCTCTTCCCAGTTTTTCCTCTACTTCTCTTACTTGCTTCTCAAAATCCCTTCTGAGCTCTTCCAAGGCCTGGGACTGATTCATATTTTTCTTGGAGGCTTTGGATGTAGGAGCTTTGACTTTGTTTTCTTCTTCTGGTTGTATGTTTTGATCTTCTTTGTCACCAAAGTAAGATAATATATTCTGACTCTTTTTGCGCTGCTTACTCATGATCCCAACCAATTACTTGAGTTTTAAACTCTTTGTTAAGGTAAGACTCTGTTTCCAATGTGGAGAATGCACTGTTCCAAGTTTCGGGGGTTTGTACAGCTGTTTCCAGAGATACTTCTAGGGACCTGTAAATTTTCAGTTCTTCCAAGGTGCTATGATAAGGGGCGAGGTGTTTCCTCTCCACAGCCACAACAAGCTCCACCATGCCAGCGCTCCTTCTCGCCAGCGCTGTTCTTCGCCCCAGGACCGCCCCTCAGAACTGCGACTCAGATCCAAGCACGGTCAAAGCAAGAGATTTCTGCCTCAGCCCTGGCAAAGAGATCCTTGCAATCCCACTCTGATCGGCCACTGGATTCCCCCTCAGTCTGTGGGCTAGAAGCTCAGGAAACAGCCTCTGCCCTGAGGGCACACTCTGGACTTGAGGCTGAGACCTAGCTTCTTCTCTCACTGCAGTAACAGACTTTCCCCACTGACCTTCTAAGTTGTCTTTGGTGTTCGTGGGTTGAGAAGTCTGGAAACTGCCACAGCTGCCTGTGATTCAGTCCTCTGAGGCCTGCTCCAGGGTCGCTGCGGCCTGCGCGCCCACGCCACACTGTGCTCCTCTCCCAGCCCGGCGCGATATACCTTTCTGATCAGCCATCCAGGTTGTCTTGGGCTGGAAATTTGTTTTACTCTGTTTTTTTTGTGGGTTCTGCTGCTTTAGAATTTGTTTAGAGTCATTTTTTATAGGTCTTTGGAGGGGTTTTGGGGAGAGCTCTAGCAAGTCACTGCTTTCC
>NW_020943670.1:0-3203 GCF_900497805.2 Vombatus ursinus | reverse complement strand
CTGGGGAAGGGGAGCACAGGTAGGGGCTGGGAGGCAAGATATTCAGCAAAAAAAAAGTTCCTGAAGATAGATGGCTTCATTGTTTTAGGGCAATGAAGGAATGCAGCTAGTTTGGTAGTAATCCCAGAGTAAAGAAAAAAAATAGGTAAACAGTTTGTACTTTATAGCCACCTCCTGTTAACCCTCCCTTGACCATGAAGAGAAAGTCTTAAGCCAGTTATCTAATCTCTGTTTGCCTCAGTTTCCTGATCTGTAAAGAGGAAAATAATAATGGTACTCACCTCCCAAGGTTGTTGTGAGGATTAAAATAATATAATGATTGTAACATACTTAACACAGTCACTGGCATATGCTAAGCACTATATTATTATTATTATTATTTCTCTAATTGAATGTAATTGTTTCATGCTTGATAACTCTAAAGTGGGTTTAAAATGTCAAAGGTAGTAATGATTTTTATATGGGATAACTGAGAAATGCAATTAACTGAACTGATGTCATCTGAACTTTTTTTCATGTTTTAAATACACAATGTTGTTTATTATTATTGTATTTCTAAATTGTCTTATATTGTGAAATTTGAGAGACCATTGTAATAGAAATGCTATTAGACAAAACATCTTTTTTAATTTGGATGCTGTTGAATTATGAATTGAGCTTTTAAAGCAATGTGATAAAAATAGATATTTGAAAACTTAAAAGGGGCAGCTATGTGGCACAGTGGATAGAGCACCGGCCCTGGATTCAGGAGGATCTGAGTTCAAATCCGACCTCAGACACACAACACTTACTAGAGGTGTGACCCTGGGCAAGTCACTTAACTCTGATTGCCTCACCAAAAAAGTAAAAAAAAGTACAGAAAAAAAAGGAAAACTTCAATGTTTACTGAGGTGTATTTTGTTAAATAATAACAATTTTACTATAATAGTGAATTTTTACTTGAAAATCTTGGCTATTATGAAAGTGTACAGAGTGATTTAAACATATTAATGATGAGTCAACTATCAGGTACTTGCAGTATGTCTGAAGCCCCAGAAAATGGGCAGTTTTCATTTATAAGTAAAGGATAAATGAAATGTTAGCTGTTAAGAAAACATCAGGAAAGATATTCAGGTCATAATTTGTAGTTAGTGAAAATTTGGCACTTAAGGTAAAAATTCCTGGGACTGTAACTTATTATTGGTTTGAGCTTTAATTATAGGGGCAGTTGTCTGAATTGTCATGAAGCCAATAGTAGATGATGGCATGTGCTGCAGGCTGAGAACTGCTAAAGGTGGATGTCTGCGCCCGGGAAAAGATTTGGGGATGATCTTAGTGTGGCCTAAGGTAGGATGCTGTTGACTTTATTACCCAATTATGTTATTTCCCTTCTGAAAAGGAAAATTTCCCACCAGATTAATCCTGACTCTTGCTTTTAGCATCTAGTGACTACATGATTGACTATCAGATATGATTCATGCCTGGGATCAAACAGAGCTAAGTTTTTCCTTTCTGTTAGGATATATGAAATTGTTATGACTATGTCCCTCTTTTCCCTTTTATAGGAAGTTTCTATAATCAAGAAGTTCTGTAAGTACAATACTAAATCTATTAGATAGTAGATTGAGAACATCTTACAATTTTAACCTGTGTTTGTGGTCAAACTATAGTATAGGGATGATACCCTCCTAAGGGAAAAAGGATTAGATAAAGTAATAAGACAAAGATGTGATGTAAAAGTCTTCTAATTCAATAGAATAGTAAATTTTGAGAAAATAACTTAATTAGACTGTTCTCAATAAGAACTATATACATATGCATATGATTGGCTTCCAAATTTACCTGTCATGGAAATTCAGGCCTTGGGTATGTTGTAGTAATAAGCTTCTTAAAGTGAATTAAGGATTTTACACATAAATTGTCAGTAAAGAAAGTGCAATTATTTTCCTATTTTAAAGAATCTGTCTGATCATTTTAAATGGCAGAAGCATTCATTTTATGGTCGGTCTCTCATGAATTTAAAAAAAGTAAGATTCTTATATCAGGTACAGGATTTAGGTAAGGATAGAAACAACAAATGGTATATAAACTAAAATTCTCTGAAGTTTCAAAATTGGAGAACCAAATTTAAGGAATTGTACTAAATTATATTAAGTCAGAATTATCTAGAAACTTTTGGATTTGGAACCAGAGAAGCAGAACACCCTTTAGTGTTGTCCTGAGAATAAAGCCTATTGTCCAAGAAAGGATATGTAGGGACCAGATGACTGCATGAGACATCTGGGACTCAAACTGTGCTGATTAAATGAACGTTGAGAATGGATTACTAGGATACAAGGAGACATGATGCTAGATAATATTGGTGATAATTATTGTAATGCTTTGGTTTTTTTTGTTTCATGATGTTTATGTGTTCTTGGTTACCTTGGTGACATGTGAATCTTCCTTCTCAAAACTAGTCCATGTGAACCATCTAACTAGTTTGATCTGTAACCTGACAACGTAATTATGATTATGAATTCATGAAAAGCCTTATAAATTTCACTTATAGATAAATGATCCATTAAGAGAGTAGGTAGTCTACTCTCCCATAAAGCAAAAAGGGAAAACTGAATGAATTGAGGGGATTAAGACAGCAAGTAGTTACTAGTGGGATTTGAGTGAACCACAATGACTTCTTCTAATGACTCAATCTTGGAACTCACTTAGTACCTATTCAATTATGGGTCTAGTTCAACTTCTGTCTTTTGAGAAAACTTTATTCAATTGTAGGAATTGGGAGAAAACCTTATTGCATTGTTTGACCCTAGTCCTGTGTGCCTTGGAAGCTGGACCACCTCTATGTGCTGTTTAGAGACCCTTAACCAAGGACCTTCCTAAGTTATGCTGATGAGAAACTCAGATCCAAAGACGGATGCAAGGAGTTTTCTCACAATTGTACATCTCAAGCAACTCATATGTCTTATCTGAAAACTGGCCCTGTATTGATTAGTCATTTTTTCCATGTTACAGATACTTGGGGAGTGGGATACCTCCTTTTCTGATTTCTGAAAATTGTATTTATTCATTTCCTCACTCCTCAATCTAAGGCCCCTACCAGGTCCTTCTGTCTATTTCCACAGCTGCTAAATTTGTGGGTGTGGACTCCTGGATTATCTGAAGAAAGCCCCCACTCCGGAGTGAATGGTAGAACCCTCCAGGTACCTCTGGTTCATCTAGTATGG
>NW_020943669.1:0-1733 GCF_900497805.2 Vombatus ursinus | reverse complement strand
AATGGGCATCCTTGTTTCACCCTCCATCTTACTGGAAATGCTTCTAGCTTGTCCCCATTACATATGATGCTTGCTGAAGGTTTTAGGTAGATGCTATTTAATATTTGAAGGAAGACTCCATTTATTCCTATCCTCTCTAGCGTTTCTACTAGGAATGGGTGTTGTATTTTGTCAAAAGCTTTTTCTGCATCTGTTGAGATGATCATGTGGTTTCTGTTAGTTTTGGTGTGGAGATGATTAATTATGCTGATAGTTTTCCTAATATTGAACCAGCCCTGCATTCCTGGTGTAGATCCTACCTGGTCATAGTGTATTATTCTTGAGATAAGTTGCTGTAATCTATTTGCTAATTTTTTCTTGAAATTTTTTGCATCTATATTCATCAGAGGAATTGGTCTATCATTTTCTTTCTCTGTTTTGACTCTTCCCGGTTTAGGTATCAGCACCATATTTGTATCATAAAAAGAAATTGGTAAGACTCCTTCTTCACCTGTTTTACCAATTAGTCTATATAGTACTAGAATTAATTTTCTTTAAATGATTGATAGAATTCGCTTGTAAATCCATCAGGCCCTGGAGATGTTTTTCCTAGGGGGTTCATCAATGGCTTATTCAATTTCTTTTTTTGAGATGGGGTCATTTAAGTATTTTACTTCCTCTCCTGGTAATCTGGGCAATTTATATTTTTGTAAATATGTATCCATTTCACTAAGATTGTCTAATTTATTGGCATACAGTTGGGCAAAATAGTTCCTAATTTTTGTTATAATTTCCTCTCCCTCGGTGGTGGATTCACCCCTTTCATTCATTCATTCATTCATTCATTCACCTGAAATTTGGTTTTCTGCTTTCTTTTTTTTTAATTCAGTTAAACAAAGGCTAATCTATTTTACTGGTTTTTTCATAAAAACAACTCTTAATTTTATGTATTACTTCAATAGTTTTCTTCATTTTTTTTAAATTTTTCCTTTGGTTTCTCAATATTTCTAATTTAGGGTTTAATTGAGGAATTTTAATTTCTTTTTCTAGTTTTTTTAGTTGTATACTCAATTCATTGATCTGCTCTTTTTCTATGTTATTTATGTAAGCATTTAGAGATATAAAACTTCCCCTAAGAACTGCTTTTGCTGCATCCCATAAGTTTTGCTATGCTGTCTCATTATTCTCATTTTCTTGAATGAATTTATTGTTTTTATGATTTCTTGTTGGACCCAATCATTTTTAGGATTAGATTATTTAGTTTACAATATTTTTAGTCTATCTTTCCATGGCCCTTTATCACATATAATTTTTATTGCATCATGATCTGAAAAGGATGCATTTAATATTTCTGCCTCTCTGCATTGGATTGTGAGGTTTGTATGCCCCAGTACATGGTTGATTTTTGTGTATGTGCCATGTACCACTGAGAGAAAAAATATATTCCTTTCTCTCCCATTCAAGTTTCTCCATAGGTCTATCATACCTTTTTGAATATTCTATTCACCTCCTTAACTTCTTTCTTGTTTATTTTATGGTTAGAATTATCTAGTTCAGAGAGGGGGAGGTTGAGCTCCCCCACTAGTAGAGTTTTGCTGTCTATTTCTTTCTGTAACTCCCTGAACTTCTCTAAGAATGTGGATTCTATACCATGTGGTGCATATATGTTTAGTAATGATATTACTTCATTGTTGATGGTAGCTTTTAGCAGGATGTAGTTTCCTTTCTTATCTCTTTTGATAAGGTCTAGTTTT
>NW_020943668.1:0-4424 GCF_900497805.2 Vombatus ursinus | reverse complement strand
ATGTTTCCTTCCCCAAATTGCCTATGTTCATTCCTTTATATGCACTATAGCTGCCATTCACCCTGTAGAATATAAACTCTTGGAAGGCAGGGACTGTTTTTGTTTGTTTCCTCTCTGTGTACTTAGCACCCAGAATGGTGCCCTGTCTTGTAGGAACTCAATAAATGTTGATTGAATTGAACTGAATCAAATTGAATTATTCAAGGTCAATATGAAGGGAGGTCAGTAAAATCTGGCAGTTGGCATAAAACCAGGTGGAATTCACGATGTAAAACCTGAGGTTTTTGTATATTCATGTACAGGGCAATGAGACTCTTACCTATAACAGAATTACCTTTGAACAAGAAGGAAGTAAGCCACATGGCTCATTCCAATTGATAAATCCAATTGATAAATTCATATCAAAGAATATGAATAGACAGTTTTCTTTTTTTGAATATTTTATTTTTTCCAATTACATGTTAAGACAATATTTTACATTCATTTCAAAAAGTTTTAGTTCTAAATTCTCTCCTCTCCTCCTCCTCCCTCCTCCCTGAGACAGTAAGCAATTTCATACCAGTTTTACATGTGTGATCATGCAAAACATGTTTCCATAATAGCCATGTTGTGAAAGATGATAGAGAGCCAGAAAGAAAAAACAGTAACAAGAAAGTGAAAAACCGCCTGCTTTGATCTGCATTCAGACTTCGATCAGTTATTTCTCTGGAGGTGGACAGCATTTTTCATCGTAAGTTCTTTGGAATTGGTTTTGATCATTGTGCTGCTGAGAACATAGATAAGTCATTAACAGTTGATCATTCTACCATATTGCTATTCCTTTGCTCCATGTTCTCCCAGTTCTTCTCACTTCACTTTGCATCAGTTCATATGTATCTTCCAAGATTTTTTCTGAAACTACCCCTCTTGTCATTTTCTTATAGCACAGCAATATTTTGTCACAATTGTATGCCACAACTTGTTCAGCCATTCCCCAATTGATGGACATCTCCTCAATTTCCAATTCTTTGCCACCACAAAAAAAGCTACTATAAATATTTTTGTACAAATAGGTCCTTCCTCTCCCTTTCAATCTCTTTAAGATACAGACCTACAAGTTGTATTGCTTGTTCAAACCACATGCACAGTTTTATAGCCCTTTGGGCATAGCTCCAGATTGCTCTCCAGAATAATTGTATCAGTTCACAACTCCACCAGCAGTGTGCATTAATGTCCCAATTTTTCCATATGTCTGCAGACATTTGTCCTTCTCCTTTTCTGTCATGTTAGCCAATCTGATAGGTGGGAGGTGGTACCTTGCAGTTGTTTTAATTTGCGTTTCTCTAATCAATAGTGGTTTAAACCATTTTTTCATAACACTAAAGATAGCTTTGATTTCTTCAAAGGGCAGTTGGTCTTTGAATGACCAGGACCTAATGATATCAAATGAGCCAAGGAGGAGGTATTAAACTAACTGTACATTCAACCACTCCTTTCTGAGGTGCAACCAAGTTCATTGACTGAATGAGAATTTCCAGAATCAGTGAATTCTAGTGAACCCAGGAAGAAACCATTGGCCCTAAGTGCATCTCAGAGAGGGAGATCCAGACTGAGAGAAGTCCCAAGGAAAGGCGAACTCTTCCCACAACTGCTCCTCAAGATGCCTATCCATCCACAGACACCATACCATGGCAAAAATCATATAACATAGAAAAAGAGTTCAGAAAAATGGACAAAATATCATGTCTGATGCCCTAAGCATCATTTTTTATTTTATTTTTCCCTTATTTTTTTAATTTTAGATAAATGCTAAAACTTAAATATGTAACAAGAAAAAAAGAAACATTATAAATTCAAATATAAAGTAAGAATATCAGAAAAATTTCATGTGCACAGTAGAACATAGGAGAGGATTCAAAATATATAGCAATAACTTTTCATTTCAAGAGAACCTATATATTAAATACTGTGCATTATGTTGAAAGCTGTCCATCTTTTCTTTGCTTCTGTATAGGTTTTCTTTTGTTCTCTGCTATACACTATTTACTTTGTTCCATTTCCCACTCCCTCCTACCCACCACCCCAAGGCTATAATTGAACATTGGATATATTTATATATAGGTATTGATATATACATATGCTTATACATATATACATATATATATAAACATATACTTTCTCTAAGAGATTCTACTCCTAATCTTTGTTTTTATGCTTGTGCATATCTCTTTTTTTCTATCTCTCCTAACTCTTCTACTTTACTTCTAACTTCTATCTTACCCTTCTATTACTTAACCTACCCCCACTCTAGCAATCCCTCCCTTATCCTCCCATTCCCCTAAATCTAAGCCCCCTTCTATATCCCCCTTTTAACCTATTCCCACACCCTCCCCTCTAAAGATCCCTCCTTTATCCTCTCTCCCTTCCCTCTCCCCTTAGAGTTTTATTTCTTTCTAAATTTAGAAGACTTTTACACTCTTCTAAACGTGTATGTATTTTCCCCTCTTAAACCCATTCCCAATGAGAGTAGGTTTCCAGAACTAACAGCCCCCCTCCCCCATCTAATTCCTCTTTATTGGTTCTTCCTCTTGCACCTCATTTGTAGCAAGACAATTACTCTTTTAGCTGCACTTGAATGGTTTTACATTTTGAAGTCATATCATACGCAGGTCTACCCCAATCTTCCTTATGTTCTGACACATAGGTTTTATATTTTTCATACATAAAAGGTAAACATTCTATCCTTATTTAGTCCCTTGTAATTGGTCATTGTTACGTACCTTACATTTCTCTTGGCTCTTGTACATTAAATCTTCTATTGAGTTCGGGGTTTTGCATGTGTGTCTGTGTGTGTGTGTGTGTGTGTGTGTGTGTGTGTGTGTGTTTTAACAAAGACCTGAAAGTCTTACAATTGATCAAATATCCACTTTTTTTCCATTCAGAATCATGTTTAGCTTTGCTGGATATGATATTTTCAGCCAGAAACCCAGTTCAATATATACTGTTCCAAGACCTGTGATCTTTATTGTTGCCACTGCTACGTCTTGTGTGATTCTAATTGTAGTACTGTCATAAGTAAATTGTTTTTATCTTGTTGCTCCTAATATTTTGTCCTTGAGCTGGGGGTTTCAGAATTTGACTAAAATATGCCTGTGCATTTTCCTCTTAGGATCTCCTTCGTGTGGTGATCGGTGAATTCTTTCTAATTCTCCTCTCCCCTCTTGTTCTTATGCTTCGGGATAATTTTCTTTAATTATTTCTTGTATTATTGTATCAAGATTCTTTTTTTGATCAGAACTTTCAGGTACTCCAATTATTCTTATGTTTTCTCTTTTTGATCTGTTCTTTAGATCTGTTGGTTTTCTTATGAAATGTTTCACATTCTTTTCTATTTTTTCATTCTTTGTATTTTGTTTTTTTATTTCTTCATCTCTTATAACTTCACTGGCTTCCCCTTTCCCAATTCTGATTTTCAAGGCATCACATTCTTGCTTAAGATTCTGGACCTCCTTTTCTAATTGTTTGACTTTCTTTTCATAATCTTCTTGTTTTTCTTGTATTATTCTTATTTTTCTTTTTAGTTTTTCCTCAATCTCTCTCATTTGATTTTTAAAGTCTTTTGTAAGTTCTTCAATGAATTCTTCTTGGGCAGGTAATTGTGCATGCTCTTTGGGGTAGAAGAGTGTTTCTTTGCTTCAGTATCCTCCTCTGATGATGAACCCCAATCTTCTCTATTCCCATAATAGCTCTCTATGGTTGGATTCTTTCTCCTTTGCCTGTGCTTTTTTTGGTAATAATTTAGTTTTTATAATCACCTTCAGTTCTGGACCTAAGCAATATTTTCAGCCCAAATGTCCCCCTGCCCCCTACATCTCTACAGAAAGCATGAAATTGGCATCTAGTTCTCTGGGATCAAGGTTGGCCTTTGGAACTCACCTGGGTTTGTCTGCCTTCTAATGTCATTGTCATTTATATTAGTGTCCTCATTTTATGTATTATTGACCTAGTTCTGCTTAATTCATTGTGCATTTGGTCAGTACAAATTTCCTATTTTCTCTGAATTCCTCATCTGTAAAACGAGGATAATAATAACACCTACTCTTAGGATTATTGTGAGGATCAAATGAGATCTTATTTGCATAGTGATTTTCAAATCTTAAAGCACCATTGAAATGCTGGCAATTAATATTATTATTATCATTCCCCTGTACCACAATGCCTTTACGTGTGCACACAGGCTTCCTCCTTCTGATTTGTGGTCTACACCTCATGATTATGTGATGTCTAACCAACCTCTAAACACTGGTGTTTGCTGCCCAACAACTCCTGGAGGAATGACAGAAGCAAAACAGAGGTTTGTATACAACATTTGTAGAACTGACCAATGCCTTTGATACTGTCAGTTGTGGGGGCTTATGGAAAATTTTCTCAAAATTTGGTTGCCC
>NW_020943667.1:1174-2233 GCF_900497805.2 Vombatus ursinus | reverse complement strand
CCACCGCCAAACTCACCTGCACCCTGAGCAGTCAGCACAGCACCTACGCTATTGGTTGGTTCCAGCAGAGGCCAGGAAAGGGCCCCCGGTATGTCATGTATGTCAGCAGCAGTGGAGGTGGAAGCAGGGGCGACGGGATCCCTGATCGCTTCTCTGGATCCAGCTCTGGGGCAGATAGATACTTGTCCATCACCAACATCCAGCCCGAGGATGAAGCCGATTACTACTGTGGGGTATATTATGGCAGTGGTAGTAGTTATGAGTAACACAGTGATACATTCAGTGAGGAAGTGGGACAAAAACCTCCCCTGCCAGCCCAGGCCCAGCTCCACACCTGGCCCCAGGCTTCTGACACTCTGAACCGCCAGGGCAGCCTCAAGGTTTTCTGTTTCTTTCTGTGTCTATCTCCCTGACCTTCTCTTTGTCTCTGTCTCTGTCTGGGTGTCTCTTTCAATACAGAAAAGTCTATGATTTCCTTGAAGTCACACTTAGAGTAAGTGACAGAAATGGACGTTGACCCCAGATCTTCTGACCCCAGATCCAGTATTTTCCCCCATATCCCATGGGGACTCTGAGGAGACTGGCCCCCGGGGAAGGCTTTAGCTGAGTCTTCAGGCTTTGGATTTGGCCGGTGAAGAGGAGATGAGTGTGAGGCCCTGCCATGCTGTGGCTGCCACAGCCGGGCCCCTATTAGCTCTCACAAACAGTAGTCAGTGAGCGTGGAGCAATGGGGTGGGGGCGATAGCTGAGATGGCAGAGCAGAAGTATCAATTGCTTGAGCTCTCTCCAAACCTTTCCAAAGTCCTGTAAAAAATTACTCTAAACAAATTCTAGGGCATCAGCACCTACAAAAAGACGCAGTGAAAGAAATGTTCAGCCCAAGACAATCTGGGAAAAGTCTGTTACTGGGCTGGGAGAGGAGCACAGTTTAGCATGCACTGAGGAGGAAAAGACAGGGTCCCCCCTCAGGGGACTAAATCATGAGCATTGCTGGTGGGTTGGTCTCCAGACATCTCAACCCACAAATGCCAAAGACAACTTAGAAGGTCACTGGGAAAG
>NW_020943667.1:0-1164 GCF_900497805.2 Vombatus ursinus | reverse complement strand
CATTAGCTTGCTAAAGGAGACCTAAAAAATACTGAAGAAAATAACACCTTCAAAAATAGACTAACTCCGATTGCAAAAAGAAGTCCAAAAAGCCAATGAGGAGAAGAATGCCTTAAAAAGCAGGATTGGCCAAATGGAAAAGGAGGTCCAAAAGCTCACTAAAGGAAATTATTCCTTAAACATTAGAATGGAGCAAATGGAAGTTAATGATTCTGTGAGAAATCATGACATTATAAAACAAAATTAAAAATATTAAAAAAAAGGAGACAATGTGAAAAATATCATTGGAAAAACAACTGACCTGGAAAATAGATCCAGGAGAGATAATTTAAAAATTATTGAACTACCTGAAAACCATGATCAAAAAAAAATTTTTTTTAAAAGCCTAAACATCATCTTTCAAGAAATTATCAAGGGGCAGCTAGGTGGCACAATGATTAGAGTACTGGCCCTGGATTCAGGAGGACCTGAGTTCAAATCTGGCCTTAGACACATAACACTTACTAGCTATGTGACCCTGGGCAAGTCACTTAGCCCCACTGCCTACCAAAAAAAAGGAAGAAGATATTATCAAGAAAAACTGCCCTGATATTCTAGAACCAGAGGGCAAAATAGAAGTTGAAAGAATCCACCAATCTCTTCCTGAAAGAGATCCCCAAAGGAAAACTCGTAGGAATATTGTAGTCAAATTCCAGAGTTCCCAGGTCAAGGACAAAATATCACAAGCAGCCAGAAAGAAACAATTCCAGCACTGTGGAAACACAATCAGGACAACACAAGATTTAGCAGCTTCTACATTAAGAAATCAGAGGGTTTGGAATATGATATTCTGGAGGTTAAAGGAGCTAGGATTAAAACCAAGAATCACCTACCCAGCAAAACTTAGTATAATCTTTCAGGGGTAAAAATGGGCATTCAATGTAATAGAGGACTTTCAAGCATTCTCGATAAAAAGACCAGAGCTGAATAGAAAATTTGACTTTCAAAGAAGAGATTCAGGAGAAGCATGAAAAGGTTAACAGGAAAGAGAAATCAGAAAGGACTTATTAAAGTTAAACTGTTTATATTCCAAGACCTTTATCAGTATTAGAGTAGTTGGAGGGGAAAAACATATCAATATGTATGTATATATGTATACATAGATATAGATATACATACATACAT
>NW_020943666.1:0-9288 GCF_900497805.2 Vombatus ursinus | reverse complement strand
GTTGTCCACTCCAACCCTCTCATTAAAAAGGTAGTGAAACTAAATTTGAGTGACTTAGTGATGACGTCACTGAGATATTAAATAACTGAGTCAGCTTTGAACTTAGGTCCTTCAATTTTCAAACCATTGTTTTTAATCTCAATTCATCATTTTATCCAGAATGGAAATGGTGACTGATGAGTACCAAGGAGAGAGAGGTATTGTGCATGCCTTGAGTTTTTTTAGCTCTTATTCACAAAAAGAACTTACACACCTCCCACTCCATCTCAACCTCATCTCCTCAAAACTACTGTTCACTGTGGGATTTGGGTATGGTTAAAAAAACAGTAGCCCTCTTAGAAAACCAAGTAGGGTCCACAGCAGATGATTCCCACTATCTTTATTGCCAATGAACTCCTACTACTCTAGTTTGCTGGCAGCTCCTCATGTGGAGTTGTTTCTCAGGCATTCTTCATAGACATCTCCTTCCTGTGGCATACACAAAAGGAGAGGGGTTTTGTGGTTCTTCTTCAGCTATGCTAGTTAAAGAAAAACACTTGTGCTTCTAAGTGATTTTTGTTTAGTTTTTATGTTTATATGGAAATTGTGGATAAATGAAAGAATAGAGAATGTAAATAGTGAATTTCCTCCTCCCCCCAAAAAAATTCTACTAACATGCCAGTGCCTGGATGACAGAATATCTTTAAATTAACATGTACTAAAATATAATCACTTGGCAGGCACAAATGGCTGATAGTAGATTTTTCCATGTTTTGATATGGGACATAAAGAAGGAAGGAACTAATATGTGAAATAGAGAGAAAGGTCATGAGAAAAAAAATGGAAAAGAGCACCAAGGGGTAAACTGGAAGAAAAAAGAGCAAAGTTCAAAAGAAAATGGACAATTTTGCCTAGGATCTGCCCTACTTACCTTCAGTTGGCCAAAGAAAATAGAAGTTATGTGAAGCTATTTTTGTCACACGTGACTTTAAATGCATGTAATTGTGCTTTGTGTATTTGTTAAAGATTTTATTATTAATATATATTTTATTTTCAAATTAATGCCATAGTATTGATTAATTAAAGTATCTCTATGTATTTACCTATTTTTCTATAAGATAATAATAAAATATGAGATAATAAATACTATTATAAATATAATATAATAAATAAAATATAATACTAAAGATATTAAGCATCCATGATTTTATTGGGTGGGAACTCCTTATATAAAGGCAAATTCCAACACTTATAATTTAGTAGGTCTGTCTCAGAGTTACCTAAGGCTCAGAGACATTAAATAACTTGTTCATAGTCACATAATATATGTCAGAGGAAAAATTTAAACCTAGATCTTCCTGACATCAGTTCAAGAATATTATTCATTATTCTTTACCATATGAATACTCTGTAGAAAATGATATCTGAATTTTGTAACTGTTATGTAAAACGAGGCCATGAATTTGTTTTCCATAAAAATTCCTGAGTCTAAGACAGGACTAAATAATTGACACCTCATGTTCCGGCCGCCATTTCTAAAATTCAGGCTCTTCTTTTCCATCCCTTGTTCTTATACTTACCCCAATACATCAAAAACTTCTCTCTCTCTCTCTCTCTCTCTCTCTCTCTCTCTCTCTCTCTCTCTCTCTCTCTCTCCTCCCTCCCTCTTTCTCTGTCTCTGTCTTTCTCTGTGTCTGTGTGTGTCTCTGTCTCTGTCTCTCTGTCTCTGTCTCTCTGTCTGTCTCTGTCTCTCTGTCTGTCTCTGTCTCTGTCTGTCTCTGTCTCTCTATCTCTCTGTCTCTGTCTCTGTCTCTCTCTCCTCCCTCCATCCCTCCCTCCCTCTTTCTCTGTCTCTCTCTCTGTGTCTGTGTCTGTCTCTGTGTCTGTCTCTCTGTCTCTTTCTGTCCCTCTCTCTCTTGCCTTCTCTCCTTTCCTCTTTCTGTCTACCTCCCTCTCTCTCTCTCTCTCTCTCTCTCTCTCTCTCTCTCTCTCTCTCTCAGTTAGTCAGGGAAGCCAAACAGGAGAAAATGACATGAAAACAGGTGGTTGCATGGAACAAATTAGCTTTCATTCAGCTATGCCAACACAGAGACCCAAATAAGTGGGGTTGAGGTATTTGTAGCTTTTAGAGTGACCACCAAAAAGTCCTGCTTCCTATCATGCTAATTGTCATGACTGAAGCTCCCCTCTAGGCTTTACAGTAAGCATTAGTTTCTTCTCTTTCTTTCTTCTGGGTGCAGGAGCCAGTAAGAGTAGACTCCATCTTAGGGGTGGGAAGGAAACAAATGGTTGCTTTTTGTGATTCTGTTGAATGTATCATATTAGCATTTTATTTAATCAAATTAGGCCTCTTACTATGATAATGACACTTGGTTGACACAGCCCACTGAGAAGGAAAGAAAGGGGCATGGATAAGTATGTGGGAGCAGGAGCCAGAAAGGTAGAATGAATTATACTTCTAGGTAGATGATGAAGTACTTGAGGGGAGGGAGCGACATGGCAGGAATGAATTGGGTACTGGGTCTGATTGACAGCCACCTATATCCATATACCCGACTATTCATAAAGGACAACTGATATGCTGCAACCATGCACACCTATTACAATAATACTACCATATTACAATGATAATAACTCACATCTATATAGCTCTTTGAGATTTCCCTCTGGGGAAATATAGTTAAGCCCAGTGAGACCTGAGCAGTGAGTAGCCTTTTTCTGGCTCTTTGGTCTTTAGAAATATCTTCAAACTATAATGACTAAAAAAGCAACAAATATCTAAAAAAGAATTAAGGAGATATATTGGGATACGAAAAATAGCTGCTGGTCATTATTCTGACAGCTTAGCTGAGACTCGTTTGGTATCCAGATTTATGTAGGCCCATTTTAAAGGCACCATACTTAGAAAGTAAAATATGTGGAATATATGAATAAAGGGACCTGGATATATGTTTTGAATGCCAAATTGATATGTAAAATAAAGGTTCAAATCTCCGAAAAGCTCCCAAAACTAAAAAGAATGTTCTTGTCTGTCACATTTGTGCTCATTATTGCAATACTGGGAAATATTTTGCTGCCAGAAGAAAAATATCACCCTCTTCAGCAGGGCCCTGAGTGCTTCAGTGCTCCTTCATTCTCAACAACCCTGTGGCTCGAGCCTCCTATTTATTTTCTCCTTCTGAAAACACCCTCTAGAAGCCTCTAAAGTCAATGCCCCAGGAAGCCAGCACATACCAAATACAATATCAAATAAAAATAACTTTTTATTTCAACTAAAACATGACTTCAGGCTAGAATATGTACTCTTCTGCAGCTTAATCTTCTGTCTTCTGTCAACTATCCTCATCCAAAAACAGTTACAGGCATTGATTTCTCCAAATCCCTCCTTCCCCTCCCACCCTTCCAAGGAAACTTGTCCATGAAATATACATACATATATATATTTATATATATATATATATATTTATATATATATATTTATATATATATATTTATATATATATGTATGTATATATATATACATACATATTAAATGGAAGAAGTTTGGATTTGAACTACATCAGACTGTGATATTTGAGACACAAACTGATGTAAGCCTAATGGAATGGTTAGTATAAATAGCATCTTTTATATTGGCCAAGGAGACATAATGGACCTATATCAAAAGTACATAACAAGATAATAGGAAGGAAATAAGGCAAATATCAGAGTAAGGCAAGGCTCTTATTCATATGAATCAAGAGAGGTTTCCACTTAATTTAAAGAACAGAGAAAACATCCTTATCCAACATTCTGAGGGGAAAGGATTACAAAAGATCACCACAGTGTTCGTGGATACTTACCTATACAACATGACTCAAAAGTCTGAGAGCAGTTTTAAGTTTTAAACATAAAACTGCTCTCAGACTTTTGGGATTCCCTGTATTTAAACATTTTGCATACTTTTTCTTCAAATGAATAGTGCTAACTCATTGCCTTCTGTGGAACTCTCAGGTTTGATTGGATGCTCTTTGAGGAGGAATTGCAAACAGTAGGCCAGGACAAAAAGCCCTGGGTCATTTAAGAACCCTGCAGACTTAATAATAATTGCTGACCTTGAAATTATATGACACTTTAAGCTTGGCAAAGCACTTTGCCCCATCCTGGAAAGCTGTTTTAAGTTCAAGAGATCCTTGGTTCAACACCCAAAGAGATCAATTACAGATTTCATTGATGTACTCAGCCTTAGAGTCCACTATAATATAGTCAATAAACAAACATTTAAAAGAACTTACTTAAAACTAGGCATTGTGCTAAGTCCTGGGGATAAAAAGAAAGGAAAAAACATAATCCCTATCTTCCAGAAACTCATATTCTAATGAGAAGGCAACACACAAACAGTTATTTAGATATAGAGAGATACGGAAGTTAATCTCAGAGGGAAGGCACTAGCAGTGGGTTAGAGACTGAGAAAGGTTTCTTTCCTTTAGCTTTAGTCTTGAAAAAAGCCAAAGAATGGATAAAATGCTGGGCCTACAGTCAGGAAGACTCATCTTTCTGAGTTCAAACCTGGCCTCAACTACTTACTAACCGTGTGACCCTGGGCAAGTCACTTAACCCTGTTGACTCAGTTTTCTCATCTATAAAATAAGCTAGAGAAGGAAATGGCAAACCACTCCACTATCTTTGCCAAGAAAACCCCAAATGGGGTCACAAAGAATCAGACACAACTGAAAAATGACTGAATAACCCAAAAAGCTAAGAAAGTCAGGAGGAAGAAGTATGAAAGGAGAACATTTCAGGCTTGGAGGGCAGATATTGAAAAGGCAGAGTTGGAGTCAGGAAATGAAGTGGCATTTCTGAGAAACAGCAAGAAGGCTGAATCATCAATTATGTGGAAGGAAGAAAAGGATAGGAAAACTGGAAAGACAGCAAGAAAGGGGGCGAAGTTGTGAAGGACATTTTGTGTCTGGTCCTGAAAGAGTTTAAGATTAGCCAGCTCTATCATTCAGAAAATCTTTTATGAAAGCCATTTGATTCCAAAGCTCCAAAAGCTCGCTTTTCTCAGTATCAATGCACATAGAGTCCCTCTCATAGTATATTTTATTTTATTTTTATTTATTTATTTTTTTATTTTTTGGTGAGGTAATTAGGGTTAGGTGACTTACCCAGAGTCTTATGTGTCTGTTGTGAGTGTTACATGTCTGAGGCCAGATTTGAGCTCAGGTTCTCCTGACTCCAGGGCCAGTGCTGTATCCACTGTGCCACCTAGCTGCCCCAAGATAGATTTCTTTTTCTATTTATTTATTTATTTACGAGGCAGTGGGGTGAAGTGACTTGCCCAGGGTCACACAGCTAGTAAGTATCAAGTTTCTGAAGTCAGATTTGAATTCAGGTTCTCCTGAATCCAGGGCCAGTGCTCTATCCATGGTGCCATCTAGCTGCCCCCATAGTAAGAACCACTGTGATCCCTCCAAAGTTACTTCCTAACAAAATCTAGATCTACTAAAGATCAGAATGCTTTAATAGCTTGACAATTTAAGATTTGGAATAATTACCACTTCATTTTTCAATTCTCATTCTAGCCAAGGGATATTGAGAAATAGTTGTAACTTACTCTTAGAATCTTTAGCTTCTTATCATTGTTCAATGTGGTTGTGAGCCAAGATTAAAATGGAAATGATACTACTTCAGCTTTGTTGATTCTTCAATCAATAGTAAACAGTCTCCACATATTTATGGTGGCTATAGCTTAGTTGCAGCTGTATTTCTCCCAGCTGTAGTAGTCTAATTAGTTATGGGGGTTTTTCATAGATTTAAAAAACAATTAAAAAGAACAAAAGATCTATCTTAGCAATTATTCTTACATTTGTACACATGAAGTTGATTTTTTAAAAACAAATTCATAAAACTTTTTTCCTTATTAAATTTCATCTTATGAGATTTAGTCCACTGTTTTGGCCTATCACTGTCTCTTGAGGGATCTTATCTCTGTCATCTAGTCTGTAGCCATTCCTTTTATTTTTTGTGCCACCTGAAAATTTGATAATTGTGCCTTTTATGCCTTGATCCAACTGATTGATAAAAATGTTTAAAGGCAAAGGAACAAGGACTGATCTTTGGGGCACTTCACTAGGGACCTCCTAACAAACTGGTATCAAACCAATTTGGAGTATACTTAAATCTGCTCAGAAGAGATCAGCCTAACAATCTCATGCTGAAAATTCTAAATAGATAAAGTATGTTGACCAGAATGACATGCCATGTGGATCCATAGCCATAAACACACACACGCACACACACACACACACACAAGATAAGACATCATCTAGATCATAACACATAGTTGGATGGCTAACCAAGGATGGATGTAGTCCATTGGTACACATGTTTTGCCCTGATATTTCATATTGACAAAAACTGGACCTAAGAATAAATAGGAAGAGGAAGGAAAACTGAATTGCAATGAGGGAATGACACAATCCTTTAAACGATGACAAATTATTCTCTGATATAAAATATACAGCAATATTCTCCTAGTCATGTCAAAACATGGAACATCATAGATTTGTAAAAATTTAAATTATATAAATAGCCCAAAGGGTGACATGCATTATGGTAGGCTATAATGTGTTACCTACAATGATTTGCATGCAAGAAATGGAATTCTCAGGTGCTAGAGCTGAAAATAGATTATCCAGTCCAGTGATTCTCAGGCTATGTGGTTTCAGCACTGCTTTACACTCTTAAAATTATTGAGGACCACCTATAGAAGGGGTTTATATGAGTTATTTCAGTTCAATCATTTTTTCAGTCATGTTTGAATCTTTGTGACTTCTTTTGGGGTTTTCTTGGCAAAGATATTAGAGTGATTTGCCATTTCTTTCTCTAGCTCATTTTACAGATGAGGAAACTGAGGCAAACAAGGTTAAGTGACTTCCCCAAGGTCACTTAGCCAGTAAATGTCCGAGGCCAGCTTTGAACTCAGAAAGATGAATCTTTTCCTATCTTCAGGCATGACATTCTAACCACTGCACTACCTAGCTGTAAGTTATATCTATCAATAATGGCCATAGTCAAAATTAAAATGTCTTGATATTATTATGAAAATAATTTTGAACTTGTAGATCCCCTGAAAAAGTCTCAAGTATCCCCACACCATGTTTTGTGAACCGTTGATCTAGTCAAACTTTTTATTTTTCAGGTGAGGAAACTAAAGTTTCCAAGATGAAGTGATTTGTCCAATGTCACATATATTGTAAGGGGCAGAGCAAGAAAGAACTCAAAGACAGTTTCTTTGATTACACACATTCAGCACCCTTCCCACTGCCTCCAGCAGAGGTACAAATGAAAAAGCAAAGAAACAAACAAAAATGAAGAAAAACATGAAGTTCAATTTCTTAGAACCATCAGATTTAGAGCTGTAAGGGACCTCTGAGATTATAAAGCCTAATTCCTTTATTTCACAGATTTAGAAAATGGGGCCCAGGGAAATTAAGTAACTGATTCAAGATCAAACAGTCACTGTATTATTCAGCCTTTTCAGTCATGTCTTCATGACTCCACTTAGGGTTTACTTGGCAAAGATACTAGCATGTTTTGCCATCTCATTTTTACAGATGAGGAAACCCAGGCTAACAGGGTTAAGTGACTTGCCCACACAGCTAGTAAGTGTCTGAGGCCAGATCTGAATTCAGGAAGATGTGTCTTCCTCACTTCAAGCCTGGCACTCTATCCACTGCTCCACCTACCTGCTTTCTAGGGGGCAATTACTAGCAAGTATTAAAACTTAGGTCCTGTGATGCTAAATCCAGGCCTAGCTCCACTGCACTACACTGTCTGATCATGAACAAGTGTCCTCCTGGTCAGAAGTGTGAGTTGCTGCTATATCATCATGTGTGAATGTCAATCTGATTTACCTTATACCCTTTCTACATCTAGCACCTTTAGGCAAAATGTAGCATTCCCTGAATGTAGTGTATTATTTCGTTTCCTCTAAATGGTCAGATAAGACTGAAATGTCTGAAAAATAATAAGCAATGTATTAAAGTAAAAAGAGAAAGCAATTTAATAATTAAAGTCATCCAAAAGTGGAATGAACTGATTGGGAGTTCCTCATCTCACCAGAAAACCATCAAAGATATTGGGAAGGGTATTACTTTTAAGGTACAAATTGTACTAGATGACCTCTAAAGTTTCCTTTCAATTCTGTAATTGTATGATACTACAGCAAAATCACTTCATCTTTTGGTCAAACAATAAGCAGAAGTCTAAGAAGAAGACTTCGATTTCTTATTAACTCTCATTTCAATGAGGTATTTTATTTGTCAGAAATAGTTATTCAAAGAGAAAATATGTAGACACTTAACCCTCTGGAAGTATACTTTATTATAGTTCCTAATACTAACTTGATGTATATTTATGCCAGTCTGTTTTCTCAGAATTCCTACATGGTGATTCTAGTCATTCCTCATTACCCAATCCTGTCACATTTCTTCATCTGAATTATCTCTTGAAATCCTATCTTAAGAATGATGAAATCTAACCACTCTGTACACTGTGACATTACACAAAGCACCACAACACAACATACTGATTGGCATTTAGGGATAAACATATTGACATCCTGCCCAAAATTTAAAAAATAGCTTATATTTCTAAACAAACTCCATTCATTTATAGCTGCTTCGAACTATTCACTCCAGTGGTTGTAGAACAGGGTATTCTCTATTCTCCCGAATTTTGCCATTCATCTAATAGTCTTGCTCTTCAAGATGACTGAATACATTAAATCTCTCTGTGCTGAGTTGGTGGTAAATCACAGCTATGCATGCATAGTTTCCACCCAAGCTGCTGCAAAGGAAGCCTCATAAAAGGAGATCGTTGGCCATTATAATCTTATTCCAGATATGATTTGGGGAGAATAGGAGGCCAGAGAGAAGGATAAGGTGAAGGATGGAAAGATTATGAGACTGTTCAATATGGATGGAGTTTAATAAAAGAAATGAGGTATTCTAGCTCCCTTCTCTTTGAAATGTGCTTAATTTTAAAACATGCATACATACAACCTTGGGGACTGAAAGTATAATCCTTCCAATTCAATTCAAAAAGTATTTATGAAATGTTTGTTGTATTCCAAGAACTGTGCTAGGCACTAAATACACATAGACAAAGATGAAAACTCTCTGCCTTCATTGAGCTTGCCTTCATTAATGGAGCATACCACATTATCACAAATAAACATTTAGTACCCCTTCTGAGTTACCCTACCAATTTCCACTCGATAGTTAGGTCCTCCAAAATACAACTACCTCACAATCAAGGTACTCT
>NW_020943665.1:0-2047 GCF_900497805.2 Vombatus ursinus | reverse complement strand
CCATGTGCAATCTGTTGCAAAGTCCTGTGGATTCCACCTTTGTGACATCTTTCAGATACATCTCTTTGTCTCTCAACGCTGTCACTTTCTTGGTTTAGACCCCTTGTGCCCCACACCTGAGATAGTGTCAGAGCCTGCTGGTTGGTCCAGCCGCCTCATCTCTGTCCAGTCCAGTCCTTCCTCCACCCAGGTATCTAGTTCATCTTCCTAGAGCTCTCACCTCACCATGTTACCACCTACTCCACAGCCTCCAGTGACTCCCCAGGTAAAGCATCAAATACTAAATCCTCTCTAGGGCAGGCAAAGCACTTCATCACCTCCCCCTTTCTACTCTTCCAGTCTTCTTCACCCTTCCACCCTCCCATATATGTTATAATTCATTGCTATGGGCCTCCTTTCTCTTCCACCTCTAGACTCCATGGGTTTTCCTTGCCATCCCTGTTGCCTAGAATACTCTCCATGGTTTCTCTGAAGCCCCAGCTACAGCCTACTTCTCACAGTAAGCCTTTCCCAGTGCCCTTTAAACTTAGAGCCTTCCCTCTTTTGACTAGCTCCTATTTATCCTATCCATAGAGTGAGTTTCTACGTAGCTGTTGGCATGTTTTTTGCCCCACCAGAGTGTGAGCTCCATTAGGGCTGGGGATATTCCTTGCATCAATTTGTGTGCTTGGTCCTTTGCACAAGGTCTAGAACAGAGTAGGCACTTAGATGTTTGTTGACATGAAGAAAGTCTAGGAATGAGCTCATGTAGGATACTCTAATCCCTTTTTGTACTTTCAGGAGAATTCCATGCCCCCAAATTCCAAACAATGACTTCTTTTAGGATCATAGATTGATCCCTGAAAGGGAGCTGAAAGGCCATGGAGTCCAAACCCCTCATTTTACAGGTAGAGAAACTGAGGTTCAGTGATTCAGTGACTGACGCAGGAAGCCATTACTGAGAAATATCTGAAAAACGTGTCCAAGTCAGTGATGTTTGCCTTTTTCCTGACTTTTGAAGCTGATCTCTGCTTCTGGGGTATAGGAGGCACTGTCCTACACTTCTTGTGCTGTGGGCTAGGGGTCTGGTTACTGGCTTTGTGTGCTAGCGCCTCAGGTGCAGGCAGTTGGAGGCTGTAGGGATCTGGTAGCTTAGCGGGTGCTGAGCTGGAGCTGGTGGTGGTTAGGGGTGTGTTGCCGAGCCCAGGTGGGGTTTTTCTGCATTTCCCTGGGATTACACTGAAGCTTTCGGGGTGAGTGTGGGACAGGGTAGGGATGGTCTGGCCACTGGTGGTTGCCTCCTCTCCCTGGGCTATGCTAGAGCATGGGTAGGTTCAACTGCTGTGAATGCCTGCCAGTGCATGCGGTGGTTCTCTATGCTGGTATCTGCCAGTTCCCCTGACTGTGCCAAGGCACTTGGCAATCCTGGTGTTGGCACTTGCCTGCTCCACCAACTAGGGCTCAGGATCTCCCATTGGTTTGCTGAGGTGGGGCTTGCCACAGGCTTAATGGGATGCGTCCCTTCCTGTACTCGTCCCCTTCAGTCACAGTAAAAGGGATCTTTCTGATTAATCCTTCTAGCTTCACAAGCTAAAAGGCTGCTGCCTCCCATCTTTCTGCTGGCTCCACTATTTCAGGATTTTTTCTGGGGTGGTATTTTCTGGGTTTGTCAAGGTCAGTAAGGGAAGGTGAGAGTAACTTACTGCTTCCTCTGCCATCTTGGCTCTCAGAAGTCAACAAAGCAATTTTTAATCTGTATTTTATTGCATGTGAATTGAGTTTTTAAATGGATATGATAAAATTAGATAATTTGAAAACTGTTAAATATTTAAGGAAGTATATTTAGTTCTAAACAGAGGATAATCGTATTTACTATAGCAAATTTTCATTCAAAAATGTTGTCTATTATGAAAGTATGTAAGGTGGTTTAAAGATGTAGCTTCAACATAGTAATGATGAGATGAATGATTTTCTGTGCAAGGTAATTTGGAAGTGCATTTACCTAAACTGATAACTGGATTGTTTCAAATTTTAAATACATAATATTGTTTAGGTGGAGGGGTGGGGA
>NW_020943664.1:0-24481 GCF_900497805.2 Vombatus ursinus | reverse complement strand
TACTGGGGAGAGGGGAGCTCACTTTCTAATGGGTGGAAGGGGGCTAACAGTCTAATTGAAGAGGGGAGCTCACAGTCCAGTGGGGTGCACAGTAGAACAGCTATGTCAGTATAGGATATATGCAATATAAAGAGGAAGGTAATCTCAGAGGAAAGGCACTAGAATTTGGATTGGCAGGGGAAAGGCCCCTTGCAGAAGGTGGGATTTGAAGCAGTCTGGAAGGAAACTCAGGAGGGAAAGGGAGGGGAGGGAGGAGGGAGAGATCATCCCAAACATGGAGGGCAGCCAGTGCAAACATCCTTAATATAGGATTTGATTTATAAGAACTGAAATGTTGGCTCAAGTTTTCAGGAAACCACTCGTTATGAAAAATGAGATGTCACGTGCACGTGCCCTGATTTCCTTCTCTGTAGGTGTGTCACCTCTTAGTTGTGCACGGTGCGCTCCCTCTCCCAGGGGCCCGGGCACGCCCGTGGCAGGGGGTGGGGGTGAGGTGGGACTGGACCCTTGACTCGCTCTAGGTCACCCGGTGGGGGAGCGCGGGCTTAGAAGCCTCGTTCTCCCTTTTCTCGCTCCCTCCCCGCGAGCCCCCAAGTCTCGCGATCTTTCCGCTTCCCGCTTTCCCTCGCAGTGGCCGCGTGCTGGGCGCTCCGCTCCACATGCTCTACGGCTCTTGGCTCACGACTTCTTCTGTCTTGCCCGCAGACGGCGCGCACAGCGTGAGCGCCCAGTGCGTGCTGCGGGTCACCATCATCACGGACGAGATGCTCACGCACAGCATCACGCTACGTCTGCTGGACATGTCGCCCGAGCGCTTCTTGTCGCCGCTGCTGGGCCTCTTCATCCGCGGCGTGGCCGCCACGCTGGCCACGCCGCCGGACCACGTGGTGGTGTTCAACGTGCAGCGGGACACGGACGCGCCGGGCGCGCACATCCTCAACGTGAGCCTGTCGGTGGGGCGGCCGCCCGGGCCTGGTGGCGGGCCGCCCTTCGTGCCCTCCGAGGACCTGCAGGAGCGCCTCTACCTGAACCGCAGCCTGCTGGCGGCCATCTCGGCGCAGCGCGTACTGCCCTTCGACGACAACATCTGCCTGCGGGAGCCCTGCGAGAACTACATGCGCTGCGTCTCCGTGCTGCGCTTCGACTCCTCGGCGCCCTTCATCGCCTCCGCCTCGGTGCTCTTCCGGCCCATCCACCCGGTGGGGGGCCTGCGCTGCCGCTGCCCGCCGGGCTTCACCGGCGACTACTGCGAGACCGAAGTGGATCTCTGCTACTCCCGGCCCTGCGGCCCCCACGGGCGCTGCCGCAGCCGCGAGGGCGGCTACACCTGCCTCTGCCAGGAGGGCTTCACAGGTGAGCGCCCGGGAGGAGCTAGGTGGGAGGGGGGATGATGCACAGCCAAAGGGGGAGGGAGCTGGCAGCCGCGGGGGAGGGGGGAGGGGACCGGGAGGGAGAGAGAATGCAGGGGTGGGGGCTAAGATGGAGGGAGGGGGATGATGCACAGCCAGAGGTGGGGCTGGGAAGGGAGGGAGAATGCACGATTGGAGGGGATTGGGAGAAAGAGGGAATGATGGTGGAGGGGGATGCTCATCTATGAGGGAAAGTGGTTTAGAATGAAGGGAGATGCCCAGCAATTGGGGGGGGGGGGCTGGGAATGAATGCTTATTGATGGGGAAGTATTGGGAGTAGAGTGATGAGTAGGGGGAGAGGGATTGGAAGTGGAAGGACATGCTCATTGATGGGGAAGTATGGGTAGTAGAGATGGCGAGAGGTGGAGGGGAGAGGTTGATAACAAAGACATTGAAGAAGGTGTTGGGAGTAAAGGGAATCCATTGATGAGAGAGGTGGGGGACAGGAAGGGAATACTGGGAATGAAAGAGGAGTTTAGTGAAGGGGAGGTGTTGAGTGATGGTGAGGCCAGCTCAGTGACGCTTGGGGCTCTCCCCAGGAGATTCAGGCTCCAGGGCAAGGAATAAGCTATGTCTATCCCTGTGTATTTGTCACTACATCTCCATGAGGAAGGTGGGGCAAGGGTTTTTATCCTGCTTACACAGTCTCACAGAGATAAAGCAGTTTGCCCTTGGTCACACAATTAGTAAGAGACAGTTCAGATCAACCTTTGTTAAATGGTTGCTGTTTGTAAGGCACCATGATTAAAGGCATACTGAAGCAGTCCCTGCCTGCAGGAGCTTACATTCAGTGGAGGTGGGAGGTGGGGAATATGATATGTACGAAGACAGATAAGGTGTAAGGTAGGGAGTGGTTGGGGCAAAGGAGATTCTGACAAGGATCTGACAAGGAATTTTTGAGAAGAGAGATCCACTTTCTGTTTAGGGGATCATGGAGGGCTTCCTGGGGGAGGTAGCACCTGAGCTAAGTCAGAGGGGAGGAAGAAGTGCTTTTTAGGCATGGAGTATGAGATGGCATGTCAAATTCAGGGACAAGTAGTGTTCCAGTTTGGCTAGAAGAAAAAGTGTTTTAATCTTCGAGGACCTTAGGTGCCAGGCTAAGGAATTTGAATTTTATCCTAGAAGCAATAGGGAGTCACTGGAGGCTTTTGAGCAGGGCAGTGACCTACCCATAAGGCACATGCCCTGGGCTTTATGAAGATTATTTTGACATCTTTGTGAAATATGGTTTGGCGAGGGGAGAGACTGGAAGAAGGAAGACCAATTAGAAGGCTGTTGAGAGTCCAAGTGAATCAGAGGTTCTGAGCTAGGGTGGTGGCTTTGTGGGAGTATAGAGAAAGGAACAGATGTGAGAGATACTGAGGAGGTAGGATAGACAGGGCTTGGCAGATGACTGGATGTGAGAGTGAAGAAGAGAGAAGCATCCAAGATTAGATGCCTGGGAGGTTGCCTGTGTGCCCCACAGATAGAAGGAAGTTTGGTAGGAAAGTGAATGTTGCTGTAGAGACTAGCCTGAAGGGAGGAAAGGGGCTAAGAATAGGGATTGTGGATTGGGAGCAGAGTTAAAGCTGGAGAGCAGGTTTAGGTGGATGAAGACCTAGGGAGAGGTGAAAGCACCTGAGATAGTGATCAGAAAGGGGAATTTGAATTTAAGATCAGAGAGGTGAAACAGCTAGGGCTGCTGGGGAAGTCTGAGGTGTGACCACTTCTGTAGGGGACTGAGGTAGAGTGAAGATGCAGGTCATGAGAATCGAGGAGGTGGATGAGCCAGGAGGCCAGGGCGTTTGAGGAGCTGTTGGTCTTAATAAGGTGAGCGCAGGAGAGACAAGCAGAGAGAGGGGAAGGCTTGGGCTAGGTACTGGACTTAAGAAAGGAAGGAGAGTGTCCCGGAGATTGGAAGGCACTGGCAGCAAGGATATGGGTGGGGGAATGAGAAAGGAAGGAGTGGAATTCAAAGAGGTCGCTTCTTGATGGAGACTGGAGGAGGATCTGGAAGTGGGAGGGGGTAGGGAAGAAGAGGTATTCTGCTTCTTTTCAACTTTTGTGAGCAAGCCGCCAGCAATGGAGAAAGTTGTAAAGGATCGTGTGTCTTCAAAGGAAAGCCAGAAGATTGGTAGATGGGAAGCACGTGAAAGGTAGAAGATAGAGAGCCTAGGCTGAAGGGGAAGGGAGGGAGAGAGGAAAGAAAGAAAGTAAAAGAGCATTTATTCAGTGCTGACTGCATGCTGGGCATTATGCTAAACATTGAGGATACAAATACAAAAAAGCAACACCACCCTGTCCTCAAGGGGCTTATATTTTTATAGTTGAAGACAATGGAGTAGGGGAAGGAGAGGACTAAGCAGGCTGGAGGTAAGTTGGGGAGAGGTAACAGGACTGAATCCTGGGGCTTATCGGGGTGAAAGATGAGAGCTTGCTGCTATTGGGCAGGAAGTGGAGGACTTGTGGAAGGGAGAGAGAATCCATGGTTCTAATCCAGATTTGTGCAAGACAGCCCCTTTGCTAGGGAGGTTTCCCAGGATCCTCTTTGGTAAACCCTGCAGGAGGGCAGGAGAGTCAGTAACGTGGTAACCAGGACAGTGGTATGACATCCTGTAACTCCAGGCAGCGTGGGGCACCTGCTTCACCCTTCCATGCCTTTTTACCGCATTGTTTCTGAAGGTCTGGGGCCTTTGGTGGAGGGTAAGGGAAGAGTGAAGGCACCCTGCAGGGGGATTTCCTTCCTTTTCAGATGCCCCAGCTGTTTTTTGTTTTGTTTTGTTTGCAAAGGTAATTTCCAACTACAGATGGAGGCCCCTCTATTACATGGAGTTGGAGGTAGGAGGGTTGATGCCAATGGGGATGGGATTTGAACCCAGTCCTCCTGATTCTGAGGTGAATGCTCTTACCATGCCACCACATGGGTGGACTTCTTCGAGTTAATTCTTCAACATTTTAATGCAGCAGGAATCAGGCTAAAAAGAGAACCCCAGGAATGGTTTAGAAGAATTTTGTCTGCTGACTGAGATGGACTTCTGGGTTGATTTTATGTGTATGAGCCTCAGGATAAGGGTTTTTTTTTTGTTCTGTTTTGTTTTGTATTAGCTGATAACCCTAGGATACTGAAAGCCCTAGAACATGTGATTTTTGAGTCACTATTAGTGATCTTTGAAAGAATGTGGAGAATGGGAGAAAGAGGGACTGCAGAAATAGAGGACAGGTAGACTAATTTCTAATAAAAAGAAAACATGGAAGCTGCACATTTTAAGTGAATCATTTTGGCAAATTCTTGGCAAACTTCTGGAAAGCATTGTTAAAGTGTTGGTTAGTTTCCATGAAGAAGCAGAAGTGATCACAAAGAACCAGCAGGGCTTTTGTCAAAAGCAAGTCACTCCACATCCATCTTTTTTCCCTTTTTTGGGGGGGGAGGGATGGGGAACTAAATTAATAGATGAAGAGAATCCTTTTAACAAAGTATGTGATAAAACATCTCATATTATTCATATGGAAAAGATGGAGAGATGTGAGTTAGATAATACAGCTGAACGGATTTGGAATTCGTTGAATGGCTAGACTGAGAGCAGTCAGCTTGGTAGGGGTCTCCATGAAGAGCCCCAGGGATCTGCGCTTGGCCCTGTGCTGTTTAACATTTTTATCAATGACTTGGATAAAGTCATTAGATTTGCAGGTGGCACAAAGCTGGGAGGGATAGCTAACACAAGGCATGACAGTGTATGGATGCAAAAAGATCTTGACAGTCTAGAGCAATGGTTCTCAGGATATGGCCTGGTGACTATTGGGCATCCCTGAGACCTTTTTGGGGTTCCTTGAACTATTTTCATAGGTCAGAACCCTTTACATAATTCATTTCTAATATAGTAAATATCAATAGTTGTAATCCCTCCATGGAGGCACCTAGGTGGCTGAGTGGATAGAGGACTGGGCCTGGAGTCAGGAATACCTGAGTTCAAATCCAGCCTCAGACATTTACTAGCTGTGTGACCCTGGGTAAGTCACTTAAAGTTTGCCTTAATCCACTGGAGGAGGAAATGGCAAACCCCTCCAGTATCTTTGCCAAGAAAACCCCATGGACAGTATTGGTGTGCTGTGTTCCACAAGATCACAAAGCGTCGCACATGAGTGAACAACTGAACAATAACATAACCCCCCTAAACAAAAGAATTAAATTTAGAGTCTTGAAACCAAAAAGTCTGAAGACTTCTTCATTAGAGCATTGAGCTGAATATAATTAGATGAAGTTTAGTAGGGATAAATAAATGTGCAGTCTTACTCTTGGGTTCAGAAATTCAGTTACAGAAATACAAAGTAGAGAAGGCATGGCTAGAAAGTGTATTGTCTGAAAGAAATCTGGGCATTATAATAGTCTGGAAAGCTGTGTATGTCAGCAATATGATTTGGCTGCCAACAAAGTTAAAGTGGTCATGGGCTTTGTTAAGAAAGGCACAGCTTTGGGGTAGCTAGGTGGTGCAATGGATAGAGTATCAGCCCTGGAGTCAGGAGGATCTGAGTTCAAATCCGGCCTCAGACACATGATACTAACTGTGTGACCCTGGGCAAGTCACTTAATCCCATTGCCTAGCCAAAAAAAAAAAAGGCACAGCTTCCAGGGCCCTCTGAGCTCTGTCGTGGATTGGATCCCATCTACAGGCTTGTGTTCAGATCTCAGCCTTCATTGTAAGAGGAATATTGATAAGCTGGCATTTCTAGAGGTGGGTGGACCCCGGAATCATGTTCCATGAGAGTAAGTTGGAAGATCTGAAGATATTTAGCTTGGGAAGGAGAAGACTCAGAGAGGACATGGTGTCTGTCCTCAGATAGCATAAAGGACTGTCATTTGAAAGAGGGATTACACTGATTTGCTTGGTTCTCCAGGACAGCATCAGGAGTAATGAGGGGACGTTGCAAAGAAACAGACATAGGTTTGATGTTCAGAAAACCTTTCTAATAATTGAAGCTGCTGCCATGTGGACTGAGCTGCCTTGGGAGGCAAGGGAGTCTGCAAACCTTTATTAAATGTGCTCTGCTTGTTAGGCGCCATGCCAGATCTAGGGAGTACAAAGACAAAAATGAGGAGCTTACACTCTCCTGGTGGAATTCTTCAGAAAACACCTGGATGCCCATTTGCTGGGTGTCTTGGAGAGGGGCTTATCATTCCAGTTTGAGTTGGACTCCTTTCCAGACTTAAGATTCTGGGAGTCTGTGACTGCAGCAACCAGCTTCTTGTTGGGTTGTTGTATGGTTCCTGAATTCCTGCCCAGGACCAATCGATGCCAAAGCTCAGAGTCAGGAACTGCTCTGATTTACATCTGGTCTCTGATTCATTCATTCATTCAGAAACACCTTTATTGAGTGCCTGCTGTGTGTAAGGTTCGCCACGCTAGGCTCTGTGAGATAAAAATAGTGAGACACAATGAATGCCTGTTCTTAAGGTGTGTACAGCTCACTAAGGAAAATAAGGTATGTATACAAATAATGATAATACAAAAGACAATAATTGCAAGTTTAAGTTATTATAGCAGAGGTACGGGTAAGGTGACAATAGTGGTTACAAATTCGAGCAGAATCGATCTTTCCAGTTTCATTGAGAATCAGAGAAAGCTTTATAGAATCTCAGAGTTGAAACAAATTTCCAAGGTCATCCCCTCCACAGTAGTGCTAACTGTGATTGTCCAGCTCTGTTTAAACATGGCAACATAGATTTGGAAAGAGGGACCTTAGAGGTCGTTGAATCCAATCCTTTCTCAGTCCTCAAGAAGGAAAGTGACTTGCCAGGGTCACACAGCTACTAAGTGAGGCTGGATCCAGAAATCTTCCTGCCTTCAAGTCCAATCCTCTGTCTACCACACCATTGCCTTTCATCCCCAGCGCTGTGAAATTCACTACTTTATGAGGTAGTTCACTCTATTGTTGGACAACTCTAATTATTAGGAAATTCTTCTATATACTTAAGTCAGTGATTCAGTTCAGCAAATGCTTGCTGTGAGCAAAGCACTGCTGTGTGTCAAGGATACAAAGATTTAGTCAGTGCTTAATAAATGCTTGTTGATTGGAGTTACTAGGGGAATATGAGATGTACGCAGGGAACAATAGTACCGGGTAGGATGTGGCAGGGCAGAAGGGGAGAGCCAGGCAAAATGCTCAAAGGAGATTTGAGGAAGGAAGAGGGGACTTTTGGGGGGGGGGTGGGGGCAAGATCAGGGGAGACTCTGGAGGGGGTGGCACCTGATGAACTTTGAAGAAAAAGATTTCAGCAGTTAAAGCAAAGAGGGAGTACCTTTTGGGCATGCAGGATGCAGTCACGGACAGTTTGGTTGGAATATGTCAGAGGGTACTAGGAGAATACTAAGCTTGAAAAATTGACTGGAGTCAGACCAAGGAGGGATTTAAATGTCAGACTGAGGAGTTTTTATTTTATCTGGAGCATTAGGGAGCCAGGGAGGGTTTTTAAGTAGGGAAGTGGCACGGTCAGACTTGTATCTTAAGAAGATTATTCTTGGCATCTGTATGAATAATAATAGCTAACCATTATGTAATGTTTTACATAACATTACTTTTATACTTTATATTTGATCATTTTCCCCATTTTATAAGTGGGAAAATTGAAGCTGAGAGAGATTAAGTGACTTGCCCAGGGTGATATAACTGACTCTGAAGTCAAGTGTCTTCCTTATTCACTGCACCACCTCGCTGCCTAGAAACTAACACCTCTTGTAACATACGTGCCACGGTCCAGTCCTGCTCTCAGGAGCTATGTAGGACAGTTCCCACAAGCCTAATTCTTCTCTTCTATATAAAAAGCCTGCAAATATTTAAAGACTTCATAGAGGAGCTAGCATTTTCATTGGGTCCTGAAGACTAGATAGATATTGGGAATGGGGAATTGTACCCTCTACGCACCAGGTCTTTATTCCTTGAACTCTCTCCCCTGTCCCAACAGTGTGCTTCTTTTCACTATCCCCCTTCCCTGAAAAATCTCCTAGGCTCATATTTACTACTCATCTTCCTTCCCTAGACTGGAGGGTTGTAGAGACCTCATTGAATCTAATTCTTAACCAAAGCATCCCCATCCTCTGACCCAAGAAGTCATCCTACATCCTTTTGAAGGCCTTCTAGCCTCTTCTTGAAGACCTTCCTTGATGAGGAACCCACCGTCTATAAAGGCAGTCCATTCTGCTTTTAGATTTTTCTAATTGCTAGGGAGCTTTTCCTTAAAGGAGTTGAAATCTGATTCCTAGTTCTGGTCCTAGTTCTGCCCTGAAGGGCCTGAACAAAAATACCTCAATTCCTCTTCCATATATCAACCCTTTAAATATTTGAAGACAACTATCATTTCCATCCATCACATTCCATCCTATCTTTTCTTTAGAAGCAGACATTCCCAGATCCTCCAGATGAGTGAAAAGGTATTTATTAAACACCACCTTTGTATGCCCCGGGTTTGAGGCTTCTCACCATTCTTGCTGCCCTTCCTCAGGTATACTCTGACTTACCAGCACTGCTCTAAGAATCCAGTGCTCAGAACAGGGCCGTAGGTGTGACTCAGGTAGACTACAGTGGGACTAGCCTAGCCCTTCCATACTTTAGATACTATATCTCTTTTAATGAAACCTAGGACTGCTTTAACTTGTACGGCTTCCACATCCTCTTGCTGAGAGACATCAAAGCCGCAGAGATAGCTTTGGAGTACTGTGGTTCAAGTCCTGCCTCTGACACAACCCGATGGTGTGACCCTGAACAAGTCATCTAACCTTTAATGCCCCAGGCGACTCTCCTAAGGCCATAAGCTGCAAGACAGTTGGAGGTTTACGTTGAGAGAAGAGGTTGGTTTTTTTTTTTTCAAACTAGGAGGTCGCTACACAAATGATATTACAGGTTTCAACCAAAAAAAAAAAAAACCCTCCTCTTGCTAACCCTTACTCAGTTTGTAGTCTACTTTAGATCCTGGAGTTTTTTGGCATGCGTTGTAACCCAGCCACATTTTCACTCACTACTGATGCAATTGATTGTTTAACCTAAGTACAAGACTTTACATTTATCCCTATTAATTTTGTATCATTAGCTTTAGCCCACTGTTCTTAGCTCATCGAGATATTTTTAGATCCTGATTCTGTAATCTAATGCATTATCAATTCCTTTTAGCTTTGTGTCATCAACATATTTGACAAGCATAATATAAATGTGAACTGTGACGTCAACTGAACTTGAGCCAAGGACTGAGGCTTGTGGTGCTCCACCAGAAACCTTAATCTGGGTGGACATCAATCCATTAGTAATCAACAGGCATTCTCTGGGTTGGGTAACTTGGGCAGTTTTTAATCCATCTTGTTATCTTGTCCTCTAATACTGTGGCTTCATCTTGTGAGAGATTTTTATTAGGTACCTTGCTGAAATCCAGATAATGCTAAGTGTCTGTCGATTTTACTGTTATAAAATTTCTCACGTACACTGTATCCTTTCTCTCCTCTGACACTGCCACCAGCTTGGTGCAGACCCTCATCACCTTATCCCTAGACAACTGGAGTAGCTTCTGCTGGGTCTCCCTGCCATAAGTCTCCCCCATTCCAGTCCAAAGTACAGATCTGACCCTTTCACCTCAAGATTAAATATGAAATCTATGTTTGACAGTCAGAGTCCTTCATAACTGCCCTCCCTCACCTTTCCAGTCTTCTTACAGCTTATACCCCAGCACATACTCTTTAGTCCAGTAACTTCAGTCTCAGTCCAGTCTCCCAGCTGTTCCTCAAATGAGACTCTCTGTCTCTCAACTCCAGGCATTTTTATCAGTGACATCTATCTGCCATGTCTGGAACGCTCTCCTCATTTCTGCCTCCTGGCTTCCCTGGCTTCCTTCAACTCCAGCTAAGATCCCACCTTTTACAGGAAGCCTTTCCCAATTCCCCTTAATTCTAGTGCCTTTCTTTGTCTCCCCAGTGCTTAGTATGATGCCTGGCACATAGTAGGCATTTAACAAATGCTTGTTGACTGACTGACAGACTGGCACTCTAGTAGTCTCTAAATGCTGTCAAAAAAGAAAATTGTATTTGTCATATCTGGTTTTTAATGTACCCAGTGTCTCATAGTGATTACCTCTTCTCTTTTTAAATCACCACAAGCATTCTTTTTAATAAGCCACTCCAGAATTCTTCCTCACAACTGCCAACATTCTACCTTCTTTCCTCTCCCATTTTCCTAGCCTTCCTCTTTCCTCTCAAGTCAGTTCAGTTGGTCCCACATTTATTAGACTGCTGTTGTGTGCCAGGCACTGTGGGGATACAAAGACAAAAAAAAAAAAATAGCCCGTCTTTAAGGAGTTTACATTCCAATTAAGGGAAAAAGTATGTACACAAATGAACAAATGTAAAACCTATAGAAAATAAATTCAGAAGGGAGAAATGGACAAACCTTAGTTTGTCTTAGATGTAGAGGGTGTGACAGGCAGATGTGACTAGAAGGAGAGGTGGGGCCAGATTGTGAAGGACTTTAAGTCCCAAGTAGAGGACTTTGTATTTTATCCTAGGGGCATTGACTTGGAATATCGGTAGAGAATGGATTGCAGTGAGGAAAGTCTGGTTTCAGGGAATCCAGTTAGGAAGAAACCGTCCTCTTCTCTATTTCCTTTCCCCCCAGCCAGCTTTTCCTCCCCAGAGTTCCTGGACTTCTCTGTCCCTTTGTTCCTGCTGCTCCCCACTCCCCACACACACATCAGGTCACACCTACTTATTCTGTTTGGGTCATGTCTGTCAAGAAGGATCCCCTCAGATGAGGAGATGGGTAAATGGCATAGGGGTAAGCAGCTCTGACAAGGGGGGATAGAGAGCCTGTGTGTAAACACTGGCCTTGGAGCAGACACGTACTTAGAGCCCTTCTGTCTCCCTAGCTAGTCTTTTCAGTCCCATCTTGCCTGCCAGGTTACTTTTCTACTGCAGGTAAAGAAGAAAAGAGGGAGAGGGGAAAGGGGTACATGAGGAGAGGGGAAGAGTGGTTTTTGTCCAGGAGAAGAGGAGGAGGAAGAGGAAGGGGCTGGGGTGGGAGGACAGCAGTTTCCATGGTAACAAGCCGGTCAGCAAGCGCAGGATCTGAGAACTCATCTCTAGAATCTGGGCCTGTTGGATTGGTTGGTTTGGGGGTGGGGGAGAGATAGGGAAGAGGATAGAGTAGATTGAGTAAGGGAATCAGAGATATGAGATAGGGACTAGGCCTATTATTCTACTAGACATTAATTATATTAATGGCTCTTTTAAAGCTAGGATAACCACAGTCCCTCATCAAGAGTCCACCTCTAGCCTCTCAGGCCTCCAGCCCCAGAGCATCCTCTGACCCCACAAGGGCCTCTATCTTGACTCCAGATCCCAAAAGAACCAGTGTTAAGTTCCCTGATTCTCCCTGTCTGGGCAACAGACTCAGTTTATAGTTAAATCCCATGCCCTTCCCCCACCTCTTGGTTATTCCTAGTTAATCTGAATGGGAAACTGGGTGTGTCTTGCCCCCAGGGAGAGAACCTGATCTTATTGTCTAACAATGACTGAAATTGAGGCAACTGGGAGAAGGAGACATTGAGCTAATATCCTCTGCTTCTGCCCAGAGAACCTTCTTTGGTAGTCTTGCTGCGGGCCTGGGGGCCATGGGCCTAGGCTTCTGAAGCTTACTTAGCACAGCTGTAACCTGTGTGGATGGGGTTTAAATTCCAAAATGAAATAAATTAGGTATGTGAAACTATCTAGTTGACATAGAAGGCTCAGAGAGAGCATTGGGGAGGGAAGGGGATAGAGTACCATCTATTCGTGAGGAGGGAGAATTGGAACAGTTTTGATATAATAGGGGATGATGGGAGAGTATGGGAGCAGCATAGAGAGATATGGAGTCAAGGAGGGGATGGTGCAGCATTTGTATGAAGGAAGAGGGATTATGGAGAGGATGGACCATAGATTTATAGGATCTGGAGCTACAAGAGGTTTTAGAGGTAATCTAGTACAATTCCCTCATTTTACATATGGTTTTTAAAATTTTTTTTTTTACTTTTTTTTTCTTTTTTAGGCAATTGGGGTTAAGTGACTTGCCCAGGGTCACTCAGCTAGTAAGTGTCAAGTGTTTGATCTGAGACCGGATTTGAACTCAGGTCCTCCTGACTTCAGGGCCAATGCTGTATCCACTGCACCAACTTAGTTGCCCCCTCATTTTACATATGAAATAAAATAAGTCAGATTGCCTATGCTACAGAGAAGGATAATGGCTTCTGGTGGACAGTAATAATAATAACTCATATATATATATATAGTCCTTTCAAGTTTGGAAAGTTGGCATAGATTTACCTCTCTACAAATTAAGTACTCTTTCCGCTATGCACATGTATGTTTGTACGTGTGTGTGAATGTGTGCATGTGTGTATGTGTAGGGCCGAAAGGATCATGGAAGTGTAGGAGAAATATGTGTAAATTGTGATAAAGGGTTCTGAAGATGATGGAGTACTCTGTGTTTGGCAAGGGGTGAGAGGTGGGCCTGGGTCCAGTGAGCTTTCCTGGATGGAGGAAATGATGTGTTTGTTGGTGGCAGGAATGAAACTAGTAGATAGGAGGTAAGCTAGGTGGTATAGTGGATAGAGCTCTGGCCTTGGAGTCAGGAGGACCTGAGTTCAAATCCAACCTCATGCACTTGACACTTACTAGCTGTGTGACCCTGGGCAAGTCACTTAACCCCAATTGCCTCCTCCCCCCAAAAAAAGAAACTAGTGGATAAGGAAAGATTGGAGATGATTAAGCAGGGGGATGACTTGGGGGACAATCTATATAGAAGATGGGATTAAGGGTGCATGTAGAGAAGTGGTTATCTATTCATTAAAGATGAGTCAAAGGAGGAGAGAATGGCTGTGATGTCCAAGGAAGGGGGAGGGGGAGGCCTGAGGAAAAGAGAAGGTTTGGAACCATCTCTTTGGGGAATGGAAATTGAGGAGGGAAGGATTGCCCTGCTGTGGTGAGGACTCAAGTGAGATTAGAAACATAAATTTGTAATGGACCCAGTCCTCTGGCTTGAGTGATTTCCCCTAGCTTTGTAAATCCACTGAAATTACAAGGGTTTCTTTTTTTCAAGCAAACCCTTGCCTATCTACACCTCGTATTTTTTATTTATGAAGTTGATTTTTAGACCTAGTTGCTTCCTATTAAATCTCATCCTGTTAGGTTTAGGAGAAGTAGTGGAGTGCAGTTTAATGAGGTCAGATTGAAATGAAAACAGATCACATTATCTATGTCATGTCATATTTTTATTTATTTTGTTAAATATTTCCTAAGTACATTTTGATCTGGTTTGGACACTGACTGGTGAGTTTTACTGCAGGTTTGACCCCTCAGGTATAGTGAGTAAAGAGCTGTCCTTGAAGTTAGAAAGTCTTGCCTGTGGCACATGAGACCATAGGACCCAGGGCAGATCGCTTTCCTTCCCAGTGCTCTAGGCCAGTGGCATCAAATTCAAATAGAAAATAGGGCCACTAAACCAGGGCATATTGACTTAGAAAATGTCAAGTTAACATTTTCCGTTTTTATTTATTTTGTTAAACATGTCCCAGTTGTGTGTTAGTCTGGTTAGGCCCTACTCCAGTGTTCTGGGCCTCTCCTTTAGGCAGCTCTCTCAGACTCAAAGTTGCAAGGGAAGGTATCAACCTGCATTGGCAGAGAGTATTTCCTCACTGTAGAGTTCTCTGTACCTATGAAATTCAAGGTTTAGTCTTCATCCTTATTAGATTTGACCCCACGTTCTAGGGAATTAGGATCTTTTTTCTTCCTGACTCTGCCATCTACTGTCCTAGACATTCTGACTAGCTTTGAGTTATCTGCAGACTTAGTCACGATGCCATCTCTGCTTTTTTCCAAGACTTCAGAAAGCATATTCAGTGGTACAGGATTGAATACAGAACCCTGGGGCTCTCTACTGGCGGTGCCTCACACTCACTTTGGACATTAACTACTGTTCTTCCAGTTAGGCCATTCAGTTGCTTTCACATCCATCTACCTGCATTGTTAACTGTCTGGAGCCTTCCTGCTCCAGCACCAGAGAAGTTGTCCCAGGTGCTGCCTGGGATGTTGTCCCTCCTCCCTCTGTTGCTTCATCAGGAATCCCTAGCTTCCTCCAGGGCCCAGCTCAGCTGCCTCTTCCTCTCAAAAACCTTGCCCTATTCTCCTGGTTGATGTTCCCTCCTTGCTCAGACAGGCACTGTGCCAAACCCTAGGGATACAAAGAACATAAAAACAGTCCCTGCCCATGAGGAGCTGACAGTTTGAATGGGAGAGACCCCATGCAAACATGCAAAGAACTCTGTGCATACAAGATCTACACAACATAAATGGGTGGTAATCTCAGAGGGTATACACTACCCTCTAGAACTGGGGAGACCACAAAGAACCTTTGCTGAAGGGGGGATTCAAGATGAGCCTTGAGGGAAGCCAGGCAGCAGAGCTAAGGAGGGAAAGTCTTCCGAGCATGGGGGACAGTGCATGCAAGGGTCATGTGGAAGGAGCTCCACGCAGGCCAATATTGCTGGAGCTCAGATTGTATAGAGAGGAGTAAAGTATAGCCTGGATGGTAGAAGGGGCCAGAATGTGAAGGGATTTAAATAAAGCACCAAACAGCATTTTGTATTTGATCCTGGAGACAGTAGGGAGCCACTGGAGTTTAGTCAGTCAAATGGTGACATGGTTACAGCGATCACTAGGGAGATCACTAGGGTAGCTGAATGGAGGATGGACTGCAGTGAGGAGAGACGTGAGGAGGGCAACCAACAAGAAGCCTGTTACAGTAGTCCAGAGAAGAGGTGATGGAACCTACACTGGGCTGTACATACTTCTCTGTGGACATTCTGCTAGCTTGGGTTCTAAGCTCTTTGAGGCCAGAGTCTTTTCTTTCAGTCTTCATAATGACCATCATATACTAAGAGCCTAACAAATGTTGGATTGGATTGAATTGGACACCTGTTAAGGAGTCACTGCAGTAATAAAGGTGTGAATTGGGATAATGGCAGGATGGAGGTGATAACTTCAGGAGACTTTTCAGAAGTAGAATGGTCAGGGTTGGATAACTTGTTGGACTTGAGAGGTGAGGGAGGGTTAAGGGGGAGTCAGACATGGCAAAACAGTGCCACCACAGGTCATAGAGAGGGAGCTGTGGGTGTGAAGGTGGGGGACATGGAGGATTGGGAGTTGGTCTAGATAGTGTGATGGGGCTTAGGGAATTAGGAAGATGAGAAAGCAGTGGAGTAGGGGCTATAAAGTTGAGGAGAGTGAGGGGATGGGAGATTATGGAAGAGAGAGGGCAGTGTATATATCTTTAAGGTTGAGGATTGTGTGAAGGATGGGGTTGCATATGTGTGGGGATCTGTGGATGAGACAATGTGTAGGGAAACAGATAGAGAGTATTGGAGAGTGAGTGGGGTTTGGGACATGGAGTGATAAGAAGGAGGATGTTGGAAGGACTGAGGCCCAGGTCCTGCTGAGTTTTTCCTTGTATCTTTCTGCATATCTGAGATCTTGGATGGTGGTATCCTTGGGTCAGTGGCTATGCTGCCGTGGGTACTGAGCTTGCTGTTTATCCCTACCTCTCCCATTGTCCCAGGCGAGCACTGTGAGGTGAGTGCCCGCTCAGGCCGATGTGCTCCCGGAGTCTGCAAGAATGGGGGCACCTGTGTCAACTTGTTGGTTGGCGGTTTCAAATGCGACTGCCCATCAGGTGACTATGAGAAACCTTATTGCCAAGTGACCACACGCAGCTTCCCGGCTCGATCCTTCCTCACCCTCCGAGGCCTTCGGCAGCGCTTCCATTTCACCCTGGCCCTCACGTAAGTGATGATGGGGAGAGGGCCTAGATTGGGGAGGGGCAGTCCCAGAGAAAAGGGATTGGGGGAACTGGGAGAAGAGTCTAAACTAGAAACTTGTGGGCTCCAGGCAGTGTTTGAAAATTGTATAACTTCTCCTCATCCTTATCCACAAGTTTAAAACTTGTGCCCTGCCCCACCATGTTTCTGAGAGGCAATGTGACATGGTGGATAGAGTGCTGAACTTTAATATCCCCCGTCTGACATTAAGTAGCTGTATGACCTTGGGCAAATCACTTACTTAACCTCTCTTGGACTCAATTTCCTCATCTGTAAAATGGAGATAATCATAGCATCTCCTTCTCAAGACTCTTGAGAAGACCTGAGATAATCTATGTAAAGCACTGTGGAAGATTTATAGTGCTATTTAGATGTGAGCTGTTACTATTAATGCTATTACTGTCCAATAGAGGCTATAACCCTTTTCTGTGACACATGGAATTTGACTTAGCACAAAATGAATATGTGCCATGAAGAGAGGACTTTGGGCACATTAAAAGTATGTGAATTGATAAGAATGGAGAGGTGGGGATTTGGAATTTCTGTTGGTTTGGGAAATTCCTAGTTGAGGACTCTCTGTCCACTACTCCTTCGTTACAGTTATCATCTCAGAGAGTTGCCCAGAGCCAGGAGTGGCTGGGGCTTGACTCAGAGGCGAGGCTTTCAGTCACATTTCTCTGGCTGCCCAGCACCACCTCTCTTGTGCATTTGTAATGTACCTAGAATTACACATAAAAACATGTGCTTACAAAAAACAGTTTGGAAAATATTCCTTGTTTTGGCCCTTGGATGTTGAGCTGTTTACTTTTCTTGGTCTTGTTCTGACTTGGAGTAGCAGGACAGTAATTCTCCCTGGCATTTCCACAGTGATTGATAATCCCATGAGTTTTCACATATGATCCTCACAACAACCCTCTCAGGTAGGCAGGGGGGTTGGTGGGATCTCTGTTTTACTCATGACTAACCTGAAACCTCGGGATGTTATCATGGTTGTCACACAAGTCATTGGCAGAGCTAAGCCTAGAACCCAGGTCTCCTGTGTTTTCACCTAGTGCAAGTTCATAACGAATCTGCTTCTGCTGGCTGTCTTCCCTGGGGAGTCCCCAGAGGAGAGGAGGCCCTTCCTTAGGGAAGGGGGCTACCTCCTGGTTCTTTGAATGTACCTACCCCCTTCCCATGCCTCTGCTCCCACAGTCCGCAGCCCTACAACTTGGATGCTCCTGTCCTCTGGGCAGGCCTGCTTACTCTCACACCCAGCTCATCTAGGGGTTCACTCTCTACAACATCCTGCATATTTCTTAGTCTCTCCCTACCCCCCAAGCAGGTTTGCCACAAAGGAGAGGGACGGGCTTCTTCTGTACAACGGGCGCTTCAATGAGAAGCATGACTTTGTGGCCCTTGAAGTGATTCAGGAGCAGGTCCAGCTCACTTTCTCTGCAGGTGTGCCTCTTCTTTTACCTTTGTTTGTCTTTCTTTGCCTCTTGCTGTCTCTCCAGGCCCCATGTATTCATCTTTGGCCTTGCTTACTTCTCCTGAGGACAGCATGTCATCCCAAAATGTACCCCTTCCTCCTACTTCATCAGCAGGTCCCAGAGGGCCTTGTTTCACTTTGTCTTCCTTTTCCCAGGGGAGTCAACGACCACCGTGTCTCCATTTGTCCCTGGAGGGGTCAGTGATGGCCAGTGGCACACTGTCCAACTTCAGTACTACAATAAGGTGAGGCTTGTCTGGACGCTGTCAGGAGGAGGGGACTGTTCCAGGAGCTCCGGCTCCTCTGGAATTGAGGCAGAGAAGCCTTAAGGGGGTCATGATGGCCTTCAGAGATGTGAAGGATTGTCATGGGGAAGGGGATCTGATTTGTTGTGCTTGGCTCCCCAGGGGGCAAAAATGTGACCAGTGGGTAGTCCCTTCAGAGAGGTAGATCTCAGGACTTCTTGTTTGACAGTTAGGGCTTTTGGCCACCAGAGTCAGCAGCATGACAGTGACTAGGGTGTTGGCTGCCATGGCAGCAGAGATGGCTTCAGCACCTGAGTCTTCCACATATCGGCCCTATGACCCTGGGAAAGTCCCGTCACTTCTCAGTTACTCTAGGCAATTTTTTTCCAATTATCTATTGCAGCACAGCTGCTGATCTGCTTTGGAAGAGGGAATGTCCTTACCAGGATTTCTCTACACCTCTGAACAAACAGAATAAATGAGAGCTGTCCCAAAGGAAAATGTGCTTCTTTGGGAAGTGGTGGGTTCCCCATTCCTGGAGGTATTCCCAAAAGGAGGCTGATTGACTGCTTGTGGGGGAAGGTACAGAATTGGACCAGATCTGGGGTCCAGGGATAAATTTCAGTGGGTCCGTGAACATGGGTGGCAGACTTGATTCCAGGAAGAGCTCCATGGGTTTCACCAGACTGCCACAAAGGTCTGCACTACAGAACTGTGTGTCACGTGAACTCATGGACAAGTGAACTCAAAAGTCTGAACAGACTTCTTCAGAATCTTGTTTTTATTGGTATCCTTTCTTTTACATCACTTTCATTTCATCCTTACTCCCCCCACTTATGAAGTTATTTCTTATAATAAAGATAATCTAATAGATGTATACATATGCATATATATACATATATATGAAATAATGATAAATAGAAAAAAGAAAAAGAGTTCAGCAAAACCAGCCAACACATCAGCTGGGCCTGATAGTCTGTAGACATGACATGCCACACCTGTAGTCCTTCCTTTGCAGAGACTCAGCTATTCGGTTGAGTTTCTGTGACGGTCATTGTGTGTGTTCTTTCCTGGGTGCCATAGACTAGGGAGGTCTATGTCACAACCTAGGCCTTCCCCTGCCTCTCTGAATTCTTCCTAGTCTTAGACCACAGTGCTAGTCTGTTGCCTTGTGCATCATTTTTGTCCAGTGGTTCCCCAGTCCAGTCATCTGATATGTTTCCATAAAAAGTGAGCCTCTAAATATTTTGGTGGACCCGAGAACATACATTTTATCATTGTTGTCCTTGGGGGGGAAATACCTAGCAATGGGATGTTTGGATGAAAGAGCATGGATGTTTTGGTCACTTTCTCAGCCTGATTCCAAATTGTTTTCCAGACTGTTCAAGGCAGTCCCTAGCCCCACCAGCAGCGTATTCACATGTCTGTCCTGTCAGCTTCACTAGTTTGCTGGGTACGAGGTGAAACCTCAGCTGTTTGATTTAACCAACCATAAGTTTTGTGCTGTGGGTGTGGTGCTTAGCTATGAGGTTACAAAGATAGAAACCCAAGGAATAGTCTCTGCCTTCAAGGGCCTTGCATGCTTCTGAGGTGCTGCAAAATGAGGCAGCTGGGTTGCATAGTGGGTAGAGAGAGCTCTGGGAGTCAGGGAGTCCTGAGTTCAAATCCTGCTTCAATGAGACACTTGAGTTGTAGTGATGCTGAACCTCATTCTTTTCATGGATAGAAGTAAGGATAATAAAAGTACCCATCTCACAGCATTGTTGTAAGCACCAAAAAGATATAATCATGTAAATTGCTTTGCAAACTTAGATAAATGCTAACTCTAAATGGGCCGTCCTTCCTGCCAGGGCATTTGTTTGAGCAGGCCGTGCCTATCACCTCCCGCCATCTCTGTCGTCATCACCTGTAGCATCCCCTAAACGGTGTTACGGGGAGGACACAGTGAATGGATAAAGGGATTGAGTGTGCCTGGGTATTAGGGTGTCTGGCCAAGCCAGGTTGTGACCCCTTCCTCTCTTTCTCCTCCACAGCCACTGCTAGGCCGCTCTGGACTCCCACAAGGCCCCTCTGAACTTAAAGTGGCCGTGGTGACAGTAGATGACTGTGACCCTGGTGTGGCACTGCGTTTTGGATCTGTCTTGGGGAACTACTCCTGTGCTGCCCAGGGCACCCAGGCTGGCAGCAAGAAGTGAGAGGGGTGGGAGGCAGGGGCTGGGTGCCAGAGGGCTGGGCATGTTCTTCATATCTTTCCCTCTTCCCTGCCAGCCATGCTGAGTCTCAGGTGTGGGGCATGGAGGAGGAGAGGAGATGAGCAGGAAATGAAAGAAATCTAAGAGCCAAAGAATTAGGTTAGGGGACAGCAGAGGATTTATAGGGGCCTGAGTGCAGGTCAGGGCACTGTGACCAACTGTGGATGTTATCGTCGGCTCATCCTGAATCTTTGTGTCCCCCCATCACCAGTCCTGCCCAGGGTCTGCCAGTTGCCTCTTTTGGAGCCTAAGCTCAGACCAGCTAGAGGTCAGGGCCCAGGGAGGTTCAAGAATTCTACTACCTCCCTCTCCCCTTACTTCTACCCTTCTGTGATGTCTGGATCAGATCCCTGGATCTGACAGGTCCCCTGCTACTGGGAGGGGTCCCTGACCTGCCTGAGAGCTTTCCTATCCGTACCCGCCACTTTGTGGGCTGTATGCGAAACCTGCAGGTAGATGGCCGGCGTGTCGACATGGCTGACTTCATCGCCAACAACGGCACCATGCCCGGTATGAGGGGACAGGAGTGGGGAGACCGTAGGGGCGGGGGGACAGCGCTCCTTCACCACAGTGGAAGGGAGAGCCGGCTCCTGTCACTCTGCCAGGGGCTGCCCGGGCACCAGGCCCACCCTGAGACCCTCTGCCTCTTCCAGGGTGCCCAGCCAAGAAGAACGTGTGTGACAGCAACACCTGCCACAATGGGGGTACCTGTGTCAACCAGTGGGATACATTCAGCTGCGAGTGTCCTCTGGGCTACGGTGGCAAGAGCTGTGCCCAGGGTAAGCTGGCAGGTTAGGGCTGAATGTGGGGCAGGCTCCGCTCACTCTGGCCTCCTGCTCCTCCTCCAGGCTTGGGAGCCGGGATGTCTTAGACAGAGCACGTCTGTCTGTGGGTGGAAAAGCTTGCCTGGGCGAAGCTGCCCGGGGGTGGGCAGCAGAGGAGACAATGGGCCCAGTCAGACTGCGGGTCTGAGCTTGGCTCCCAGGGTGTGGTGGGAAGAGCATTGTGGGGCTGGGATTGAGGGTGAGTGGGCAGGGCAGGGATCTGCCACACATGGACAGCTATACCCTACACCCCCTTCCCCACGGCAGAAGAGTTCCCCTGATTGCTTCACCCGTTGTCTCATTTCCTTGACTTCTTCAGAGATGGCAAATCCTCAGCGCTTCCTGGGTAGGAGCCTAATGGCCTGGCATGGCGTGGCACTTCCTATCACCCAGTCCTGGCACCTCAGCCTCATGTTCCGTACGCGCCAAGCCGATGGTGTCCTGTTGCAGGGGATCACCAGAGGGCACAGTACCATCACCCTACAGGTAGACACTCAGAATGGGTTTGGCAAGGGGTCGGAATAGAGAAGAGGGGACGGATCCCTGGGATAAAAGCTGGGACAGGGCATTTGGATCAGAAATGGCATCGATACCTAGGAAGGCCCTTGTCTTCTTTGGGGTGGACAACAGTGCCATCTGCTGGACACACGCATTACAACCCTCTGTGCCCTTTTTGTAGGTTGACTGGTGGGTGGGTGGGTGGGCAAGGCAGATCAAAGCAGTTCCCAGACCTTTTTATCTTCTCTGCTCTCTCCCTGCCCCAGATGAGAGAGGGCCACGTGATGCTGAGTGTGGAGGGGACCGGTGTGCAGATGTCCTCTCTTCGGCTGGAGCCGGGCAGGGCTAACGATGGGGATTGGCACCATGTGCAGCTTGTGCTTGGAGTCAGTGGAGGTGCCCAAGAGCCTGGCCACGCTGTCCTATCATTTGACTATGGGCAGCAACAGACAGAAGGCAACCTCGGACCCCGGCTGCACGGACTCCACCTCACGAATGTCACAGTGGGCGGTGCGGTGGGACCTGGCGGAACTGTGGCCCAGGGCTTCCGGGGCTGCATGCAGGTGAGTGTTGGGGAGAAACTGCCCTTTCTCCTGGCAGCCTGCCCACTCGGACTGGCCCTGCCCTCCTCACTCTGAGGGATGGGAATACTGCCTCTTTTCCCCAGGGCGTGCGAGTGGGTGAGACCGCAGATGGTGCCAGCGGCCTTGACCCCGGCAGAGCAGAACGTGCCAATGTCGAGCAGGGCTGTAGCCTCCCTGATCCTTGTGACTCAAACCCCTGCCCCACTAACAGCTACTGCAGTGATGACTGGGACAGCTACTCCTGCAGCTGCGATCCTGGTACTGCACAGGGGCATAGTGGGGAGATGGATGGTCAGGCACTATGGGGAATAGGGGACCACAGAGAGACAGAGGGTGGGCCTATAGAGGGAGGGTGGGCCACTAGGGGAAGAGGAGGTGAGCATAAAAATGAGGCCAAGAGGACTAAGCCTTGATGGCTTAGTCTGTGGCCTCAGGTTACTACGGTGATAGCTGTGCCAATGTCTGTACCCTGAACCCCTGCGAGCACCAGTCCGTGTGTACCCGTAAGCCCAGTGCCCCTCATGGCTACACCTGCGAGTGTCCCCACAACTACTTCGGGCCGTACTGTGAGACCAGGTGCGTGGCCTTGGGTTGGGGCAGAGGGTCAGTAGTCTTCATGGGAGGCTGGAATGTTGTAGAGAGGATTTCCTATTGAGCAGGGGATGGGCCAGATGGCCTCAGAAATCCTTTCTAGTTCTTCTACATGAGTGGCCATATGGGGGCAAGAAACCTATCCTTGCCCTAAAATGAATGTGTTTAATAATCACTGACTGTGCAAGGCAGAGTCCAGCTGCTGTAGTGGACTGAGAGGCAGCCTCAGAGTGAGGAAGGCCTGGGTGCCAGTCCTGCCTTTGGCACATGTTGTCTTTCTGACCCTGGGTACCTCTCAGGTACAGGTCTGCATTGGTGAGAGGGAATGAATTCCTCATCAGGAATTCCTGATACCAGGGAAACATGGTTTAGTCCCTTTGGAATGTGCTGGACACTCTCTTAGGTTCTGGGGATGAAAAGACAATAATGACAGTCCCTGCTGTAGAGGCAGCACCATGGCACAACGGAGAGAATACTCAGCTTGGAGTCAGGAAGACCCAAGTTCAAATCCTGCATCACTCAGAAAGCTGTGTGACCTTGGGCAAGTCACTTAACCTTTTTAGTCTTGGTCTTGTCATCTGAAAAATGAGGAAAATAACAACATCTACTTCACTGAGTTGTTATGAGGGTCAAACAAGTTGTGTAAAGTGCTTTGCAAACCTTAGAGTACCATAAATATTAGTATTATTATTATAAAACTATGTCATGTTAGATGTTATTATTCAAGAAGCTTAGCAACTGGGGAGAGGGAGAGATAAGGAATAACTTCATCAGGGAATCACCGAGCATTTGTTAATTGTCTACTTGTGCCAGGTGTGGTACTAAGCTCTAGAGACACAAAGAAAGTAAAAAATATTGTCCTTGTCCTCAAGGTGCTTCCCTTGTAATGGGGGAGACCGAGTATAAATAATGATATACACCCAAAGTCTCTACAGAGCAGAAAAGGTGCTGGCACTGGGGGACAGGGCCATACCTCCTGTAGAAGGTGGGATTTAAATCTTGAAGGAAGCGTGAAAGATGAAGAGAGAGAAGTGAAAGAGGAGGGCCTTCCAGGCATAGGGGACAGCCAGGTCAAAGGCATGCCAGGGTGTGAGGAGCAGCGGCAAGGCCAGCGTGGCCAGATCAGAGCGTGGGGTGTTGGCAAGGACGAGCGAGAAGGGCTTGGGTTGTGAAGAGCTGGGCAGGCCAAATTGAGGACTCTCTACTGGGTCCTGGAGGTAATAGGGAGCCCCTGTGATCTTAGGGGGAAAGGGGCAGGACTAGGCAGACCTAGGCTTTGGTCAGATCCTTGAGACAGGGAGGCCAGTTAGGAGGCTATTGCAGTAGTCCAGACCAACCTGAATTAGGTAGTGGCCACACGAGTGGAGAGGAAGGGACACACAGGAGAGATGTTTGAAGGGAGAGACGACAGGGTCGACAATGGATGGGAGATGTGGGATGAGTGAGAGGGAGGGGCATTTGGGCTGAACCTCAAAGGATGTTCCAGACTTGGAGGGAAGGAGGGAGTACATTCCAGGTCTCAATGTGCTTCACACTGTATATTTAATCTGTGTGTCACACTGTGTCATAGATTTAGGGCTGGGAGGGACCTCCGAGGGCTCTAATACAGCTCACTCCATGGTGTGGAGGCCAGAGTAGGGAAGGGACTTTACTCAGGTCACACAAGGTATCACATAAGTCACATAAGTATCAGAGGCAGGTTGAATCCAGGTCATCTGACTGCTGAACCGATATTCTCTTCCACTGTGCC
>NW_020943663.1:0-1948 GCF_900497805.2 Vombatus ursinus | reverse complement strand
GGATCTCTTTTGGATAGGAGTGGTGGCAGATAATGGTTCACAAAATAAAATGTGTGTTGTGGATCTTGTATCTTGGTCTCCAATCCACCCTTTGCAGAGCTGCCCAATAATCTGCTAATAGACAGGTATGATCACGCTATTTTACTGCCTAAAACCAACTGTAGTTCTCTGTTGTCTCTAGGATAAATGACCTTTCATATCATTTACCTTCATGCACTGACTGTGGTTCCACCTGACCTGGATAAACAGCAGTTGTCTGATCTCATTCTGCACTGTAATGCCTTTTGTAGGCTTTACCTCATACCTGGAACCTCCTTCCTTAATCTCTGCCCGTTGAAATTATTATCAATTCTTAGCCTGAGGGAGCCATTTCTTCCATGAAGATTTATCGTTGGGGAAAGGGGTAATGTGGCATGGTGGAAATGGTGTTGGACTTGGAATGAGAAAGAGCAGTTTGAAATTTTGCTGAGCCTTTCATTTCATTATTTGTTAAATGGCAGAAACTCTTAGGGTTTTTGTGAGAACGAAATGGGTATTTGTGAGAATGAAATGGGTATTAAGTGCTTTGCAGACCTACAAGCATTATGTGACCATCATTTATTTTTCCTATAAAAATTATCTCACCTTCATTTTCTAGCATTTTAGATTTATTTTACCTTCATTAAACTTTCCCTTGTATTATTCTTGTTTGTGCATGTCATATTCCCACATTAGACTGTAAATTCCTGGAGGCTAGGAAGTATCATTCATCCTTGTATCCCTAAGTGCCTAGTATAGTGCTTTGTCTATGACAGGGACTTAATAAACAGTTTAATTGAAATGTGTGGTTGGTATTGCTTTGGGAAACAGATACTATCTGATCTCCAAGTTTTAGGTAAAGTAATGCCAGTAAATGAAGTGGAAAGGCAAGGTTTCAGGATAAATTCTTAAACCTTTTGGGATCAACGGAACTGGTTTTAGATTACAGTTGGCACAAATGAGGATGTGACAGCTATTTCCAAGAGAGTATCTTTCTATTCATTCTCTTCTCAAGGGAGTTAGCATTTGGCCTAGTCGAGAATGGCAAGCAGTGCTGCTGCCAGGGGATGTTGCTGCATCACCAACCTCACTCTTAGGGTCTCTAGGATGAGTCTGGCTCTTTTTTTCCAGTAAGGGAAAAAAATCTGTTGCCGAGGATCCAGGAAGACGACCCACTGGCATGCTGCTTTGAAGTAAGGTAGAGGTAGGTGTAGCAGAACTGGCAGAGGGAGAAGACACCATTGTCACCTTAGATTTCAGGTATATGCATGACATGAGTTTGTGATGACAGCTTTGAGAAGCCTTGGGAATATTCTGCTTGGCTTCAGAGGACAGAACTAGGATTAAGGACTTTTCAGATAGAGATTTAGACTATACAAGGAAAAAGAAGTATGCCCCCTTGTGGCCTTCCTGGTAGTGCATTCTGGTTAGGAGAACATAGGATAAGCCTACCTATATAACCTGGCTATTCATAGGCTTAGTACCCTTCCAAAGATGCTCATCTGCTCCTTAGGGGAGGGTCCGTTCCTTCAATGACTTCAATGAAATGCAAACAAAGGGAAAACATAGCCCTACTTTTAAGTCCCAGGGCCCAAGTGCCAGCATGAGCCCATGTATCTGAGATCTTGGGGCAGCTTTTGAGCCCTAAACCTCTTGTGTAGCTCAGAGTTGATTTCCTACTACTCCTTTTGTCTTAAAAATCACAGTGAAATTCTCAATTGAGGAGAGGCTGGCCACCGGCATGAGTTATTCTCCCAGCAGAGGAAATGAACTCCAAATTTTATTTTAAGCAAAGGAATTAAAAGTTTTTAAGTGTGCATTTCAAAGTCCTGAGCAAGACAGATAAAACACAAACCATGAGCGTTGTGCTTTCGAAGGACCACCAGACTGATTCTCTGTCCATGGCAAATAACATGCCCTGCCCTCAGCT
>NW_020943662.1:0-3490 GCF_900497805.2 Vombatus ursinus | reverse complement strand
AGAGTGCATTGTCCCAAGTTTCAGGGGTTTGATGCCACTGTTTTCAGAAATATGTCTAGGGACCTGTAAGTTTTCAGGTCTTCCAAGGTGGTATGATCTAAGGATAGGTGTGTCCACTATTCTCATGGCCTCTGCTCTGGTCTGTGAGCAACCACAAACACTCTTTTCTGTCCTGGAACTGTGATCAGTGTCACTGCTCCACTGTAGTCGCAAGCTCTGGTGTGCTAGTGCTCCTCCTCGCCCTGGGACTACTCCTCAGGACTGGGACCCACATCTGAGCATGGGCAACGCAACAGAGCCCTGCCCCATGAGCCAGCAGAGAGATCCCGGTAATCTCCTTCTGACCAGTTAGTTGTTCAACCCCTTTACTCTATGTTGGTTGAGAGCTCCATAAGCAAACTGCTGCCCCTGCTGATTCAGTGGCTCCCAAGGTCTGCTCCTGGGTGGCTGGTGCCCATGCTGTACTGGCATAGCCTGCACTGGACTGTACTTCGCTCTCACCCCAGTGGGCAGACCTTTTTTGCCAACCTTCTAAGATGTCTCAGACTGGAAAATTGTTTCATGCCATCCTTTTGTGGTTTCTGCTATTTCAGAATTTATTTTAGAGCATTATTTAAAAGTGTTCAAAATGGTTTTAGATAGAGCTTAGTTGAGTCCCTGACTTTCCTCCATCATCTTGGCTCTACCCAATGGTCTACTTATGTAAAGTGAGAACTGCCTGTATACCTTTTCTCAGCTGTATGTGTCAGCTTCTTAATAATAATTGATCTATAAATCTGTGCATACATACCCTTTGGCCCAGCAATACAGGCTACAGGCTTCAGAAAAAGTACTGGTCCTAATTCCCTAATTGATATTATTTATATGAGGGAGAAATAATCATTTCTCCTACCATCAATTGGAAAATAATTTGTATTCTTTTTTTTTCTTTATAATGAGGCAATCAGGGTTAGGTGACTTGCCCAGGGTCATACAGCTAGTAAGTATCAAGTGTCTGAGGCCGGATTTGAACTCAGTTCCTCTTGGCTCCAAGGCTGAGCTCTATCCACCGTGCCACCTCACTGCCCCTATGGCTTGTATTCTTATAAATTTGACTCAGTTCTACATATTGGTTTTGTTTCTGCAAAACCTTTTTAATTCGACATAATCAAAATTATCCATTTTGCATTTAGTAGTGCTCTTTATTTCTTGTTTGGTCATAAATTCTTCTCTTCTTCATAGATGTGACAGGTAAACTATTCCTTGTTCTCCTAATTTGCTTTTGGTATTACCCTTTATGTCTAAATCACCTATTCATTTTGACCTTATCTTTGTATATGTTGTAAGATTTTGGTCTATACCTTGTTTCTGCCATACTGTTTTTCAGTTTTCCCAGCAGTTTTTATCAGCTAGTGAGTTCTCATCCAAAAAGCTTAGGTCTCTGGGTTTATTAAACACTTGATTTTTTGGGCATTTACTACTATGTCTTGTGTTCCTTATCTAATCCATTGATTCAACACTCTTATTTCTTAGCCAGTGCCAGATACTTTCAATGATTACAACTTTTTAATACAGTTTCAGATTTTGTACAACTAGGCTACATTCCTTCACATTTTTAAAATTAATCCACTTGATAGTCTTAACATTTTTTTCTTCCAGATGAATTTTTTTATGATTTTTCTAGTTGTATGAAATAATTTTTGGTAGCTTAATAGGTAATTGGATAAGTAATTTAATTTAAGTAAAATTGTCATCTTTATTATATTAATTTTGCTCACCCATGATCAATTGATATTTTTCCAGTTGTTTAGATCTGAGTTTATTTGTGTGAAATATGTTTTGTAATTATTCTATTTAGTTCCGAGGTTTTTTTTGGCAGGTTGACTCCCAGGTGTTTTACATTGCCTACAATTATTTAAAATGGAATTTCTCTTTACGTCTCTTGCTGCTGGATTTTGTTGGTAATATATAGAAATGTTGATGATTGGTGTGGGTTTATTTTATATCCTACCACTTTGCTAAATTTGTTAATATTTCAGCCAGTTCTTTTAGTTGATTCTCTAGGATTCTCTAAGTATACCATCATATCAACTGCAAAGAGTGATAGATTTGTTTCCTCATTGCCTATTCTGATTCCTTTCCTTTCTTCTTCTCTTATTGCTATACTTAACATTCCTTGAGCAATATTGAATAATAGTGGAGATAATGGGCATCCTTGTTTCACCTCTGATCTTATTGGGATGGCTTCCAGCTTATCCCAATTAGAAATAATGCTTGTTGATGGTTTTTGAGACATACTACTTGTCATTTTAAGGAAAGATTCATTTATTCCTGTAGTCTCTAGTGTTTTTCCTAGGAATAGGTGCTGTATTTTATCCAAAGCTTTTTCTGCATCTCTTGAGATAATTATATGATTTCTATTGGTTTTGTTATCTATATGGTCACTCATGCTGAGAGTTTTCCTAATATTGAATCAATCTTGCATTCCTCATACAAATCCCAACTGGTCATAGTATATGAATCTGGTGATATATGCAGCAATTTCTTTGCTAGTATTTTATTAAACATTTTTGTATCAATATTCATTAGGAAAATTGGTCTGTAATTTTCTTTCTCTGTTTTGGCTTTTCCAGGTTTAGGTATCAGGACCATATTGGTGTCATAAAAGGACTTTGGCAGGACTCCTCTTTTGCCTGTTTCCCCAAATATTTAATAAAGTATTGGAATGATTTTTTTAATGTTGTGTAGAATTCACATGTGAATCCATCTCACCCTGGGGATTTTTTCTTAGGGAGTTCATTGATGGCTTATCCAATTTCTTTTCATAAGATAGGGTAATTTAAGTATTGTATTTCTTCTTCACTTAATCTGGGTAATACATATCTTTGTATTCATCCATTTCACTTGGATTGTCAGATTTGAATTTCATCTCCATAGGTGGCTAATTCACCCTTTTAATTTTTGATACTGGTAATTTGGTTTGATTGTCAGCTAGCTGGCACCATGGATAGAGTGCAAGGCTAAAATCAGAAAGACTCATTTCACTGAGTTCAAAATTAGCTTCAGACACTCTGTGTGACCCTGTGCAAGTCACTTAAGCTTGTTTGCCTCATATGTAAAATGAGGTAGAGGAAGAAATGGTAAACCACTGTAGTCCCTTGGCTAAGAAAACCCCAAATGGGGTCACAAATGGTCAGATGCAACTGAAACAACAATAACAAAAATAAAAATTTGGTTTTCTTCTTCCTTTTTTGAAAAAAATCAAATTAACCTATAGTTTATCTACTTTCCTGGTTTTTTTCTTACAAAACCATCGCTTTGTTTTATTCATTTCTTTTTTTTAACTTTCAATTTTATTAATCTCTCTTTTGATTTTCAGGGTATCTAAATTGGTATTTAATTGGGACTTGTTAATTGTTCTTTTTCTCAATTGTTTAGTTGCATGCCCAGTTCACCAGTCCTCTCTTTCTCTACTTTATTGATGTAAGTATTTAGAGATAGAAATTTTCCC
>NW_020943661.1:0-4563 GCF_900497805.2 Vombatus ursinus | reverse complement strand
CTGAACTATGCACGTTTTTAAGGAGAGTTTTTATTTTAGTTTGGCTAAGTGGAGAGGGGGAGAGGCAAAGTTAGAGGCATAGATTATAAATGTTAATATAATAAATAATTAAAAACCAAACATTGCCTTTTAGAATGCCTTTAGAAAGCATTTCTTTTGATGTTGCTAATGTGTATATTGTTTTGTTTTTTGGCTCTTCTTGCTTTACTCTGCAGTGGTTCATGTAAATCTTTCTAATGCTTCTCTGTATTCATCAGACTCATCTCTAACAGTGCAGTACACTACTCCACTGCATTCATGTACAACAATTTATTTGGCCATTTCTTAATCAATAGTCATCTGTTTGGTTTCCAGTTCTCAGATATCATAAAAAGTGCTATTATAAATATTTGGGAACGTGTGGGACTTTTTTTCTTAATGAAGGTTTCATTGGAGTATAAGCCTAATTACAGAGTCCCTGGTTTCAGAAGGTAAGGAGATTTTAATCACTTTATTTGCATAATTCCAAATTTCTTTCCAAAATAACTATACCATAACACAGCTCCACAAACAATGTATGTCTTCCTATGTTCTGACAATTCCTCCAGCATTACTGTCATTTTTGCCAATTATAAAGCCTCAGTTATTTTAATTTTCATTTCTCTTACTTTTTGTGATTTAAAGCATTTTTTAATTTAGTTCTAAATACTTTGTAGTTCTTTTGAGAACTATTCTGGTCAAATGCTATGATCTATTAGGAAATGGTTATTAGTTACATGTATATAACTATATGTGTAATTATATATTATCAAATTTCTCTGATAAGGTTAGGTATCTAAGATATATAAAAAGTTTATGCATATGAAATACATAATACAATATCTAATAATATGTGTAATTGTTTATATATCTTGATTACCTAACTCTTATCAGAGAAATTTGATACAAAGTTTTTTCCCATTAAAGCACTACCCTTCTTATGCTAGATTCATTTTTTTGTACACAAATTTTGCAGTTTCAAGTCATCAGTTATTTACTTTATCTTTTGTAATTTCCTCCATCTCTTATTTGGTTAAGAATATATCTCTCACCTGTAAGAGTTATATGATCGATTTTTCTTCTAAAAATTTTTATTGTGTGATGTTTAATGATAAGTTCATTTATCAATTGAGAACATGTTGTAGAAAGTGGTGAAAGGTGTGACTTTATCCATAATTTCTGCCAGACAACTGTCCAGTATATATTCCCCTCTAGATGGACACCAAGCACGGCTGTGCTGGCCTGATGAGGTTACAGGCTGTGACTGTAGGGGAGAAACAGCTAGCACAGCCCTGGTAATGTGGTAGCAGAGAAGTAGGGACCCTGATGGCTGTGAGCACTTGCATGAGAGCAGAATCCCTGCTTTCAGTTCCAGGGTAGAGAAGTTGAAGTTTTAAGCCACCAGAAGGACCAGAGGGAGTTAAGAGTGTTTGTGGCATAGTGGAGCTTGGGGCCCTAGCTATGGCTTAGAGGTGGAGAGATCTGCCCAAGATTGGGCCCTGGGAAAGAGTTCAGAAAATAACAGTAAGAAGGACCTGAGGAATGGGCAAATCACTCCTCTTACCTCCAGACTAGAACTTGATTATAATAATAAGCTGACAACAATAAAAGAAAAAAAAGAATAAAAATGTGTAGGCAGAGGAGAAAGATCCAAACAATAGATAGTTACTATGGGGACAGAGAAGATAGGGTTCATATTCTGTGGAAGATAGCAGAGAGGAAAAAGCCACTCTCTTTTCAATGAGAAACAGAAAATGGTCACAAACCCAAAAAGAGTTCTTGGAAGAACTTCAAGAGGAGTTTAAAAATTAAATAACAGACATCAAGGACAAAGGAAGAAAAAAAGAACAATTTTAAAAAATCAAGAAAATTTTGAAAAGAAAGCCAACCAACTGGAAATAGAAAATGAAAAACTTAAGGAAGAAAATAATTCCGTGAAAACTAGTATTGAGCAAGGGGAGCTAATGATGTTCTAAGACACCAAGAAAGAACAGAACAAAACCAAAAGAATGAACAAACAGAAGAGAATATGAAACATCTCGATAAAAAAAAGTGATCTAGAGAACAGAGAAAGGAGAGACAATGTAAAAATCGTAAGGCTACCTGAGAGTTATGACCAAAAAAAAAAAAAAACCTGGCTACACTATTATAAGAAATTATTAAGGAAAATTGCCCAGAAGTTCTAGAACAAGAAGGTAAAGCAGAAATAGTAAAAAAAAAAAATCCACCAACCACAACGTGAAAGAAGTCCCAGAAGGACAACATATAGGAATATCACGGCCAAGTTTCAAACTTCCCAGGTTAAGGAGAAAATATTGCAAATAACAGAAAAAAAAAGTCTAAATATTATGGAGCTACAATCAGGATTACATAAAACCTAGCAGCTTCTAAGCTGAAGGACCATAGGTCTTGGAACACTATATTTTATAAAGCAAAAGAACTAGGATTACAAACAAGGGTAACTTACCTAGCAAAGTTAAGTATAATCCAAAATAAAAAAAAAATTGGATAATTAACACATTGAAAGACTTAAGGTATTTATAGCAAAAAAGTAAAACTACTGACATATAAGAAAATTTAGAAAAAAAAGAAAATTTGACATATAAGATCTGAGAGAAATGTAAAGTAAACATTAAAGAATAGTTATAAGGATATCAATTAGGTAAATCTGTTTACTTCTTAGAAATAGAAGTGTTATCAGTACACTTATGACTGTCATAATTATTTGGATAGTTTGAAAGAAAGAATTGGGCTGAGTTCTCTATGATGGGGTGATTGTAAAAAAACTAAAAGTGTGTAGGGAGAAATAAAAAGCAGTAATTGTCTCATATAAATAAGGAATGAAATGAACAAATGCTACAGAAGAATCACGTAGGGGGACACTAGTAGTACTGGAACCTTACTCTCCTCAGAAATGGGTTAAAAAGGGATCAAATCCATCTAGAAGCATATAAAAGTCTTCCAAAGGTAGAAAGAAATGAGAGGGCAAAGGGATAGGATAAGGGAGGGTCTTTTAAAATGGTGTGTAGATGAAGAATCAGGAGAGGCAATAAGGATGAAGCTCTTAGAAAGATAGGTAGATTAAAGTGAAGGGGCAGGGGGAGGGATGATAAAGGAGGGACTCTTAGAGGGGTGGGTAGGTTAAGGAATAGGAGGGCAAAGTAGAGGGGAGAAGGAAATTAGAGTGAGGAGGGGTAGGGTAAATAGGGCTGGAAGGATAGTGAGGAAAAATAGGATGGAGGGAAATACAATAAAGAAATTATAACTTAGAATGTGAATGAGACGAATTTATACATAAAACAGAAACAGAGCAGAATTATCTGGTAGTGGCTAAGAAATGGAGAAGTGCAATACTGGAAGAGAGCACACATAAAATACACAATAGTAAATGACTATAGTAACTTATTTGACAACTGTCAACATTTAAGTTCAGGGCATAAGAATTCATTATTTCATAAAAATTGTGAAAGCTGGCGAGCAGTCTGGCAGAAATTGGGCATAGAACAATACATTAACTACCTACCAAGATAAGGGGAAAATGGACTCATGACCTAGATATAAAGGGAAACAGCACAAAAAAAATGAAAAGAGGGGCAGCTAGGTGGCACAGTGAATAGAGCACAGGTCCTGAAATCAGGAGGACCTGAGTTCAAATCCAGCCTCAGACCAAACAGCTGACACTTACTAGCTGTGTCACTTAACCTGAATTGCCTAAAAAGAAAAAAAAAATGAGAAGAGTATTTAAAATATTACTTATCAGACTCATGGTTATGAAGATAATATGTGAAGAAAGAAGAGAAAGACAACATCATTGAGGTATAAAATAGATAATTTCAATTATTTTAAAATAAAAATTATTGTATAAAGAAATCTAAGATAGTCAAGACTAGGAAGAAAGCAGAAAATTGGGGGGAAACTTTCACAGAGGATCTGTTACATAGGGGTCTCATTTCTCGAGAGCTTTGCCAATTTCTAAGATTACAAGTCATAACTCAATTGATGAATGGTCTAGTGATATGAACAGGCAGTTTTTTGATGAAGAAATCAACACTATATACAATTATATGAGAAAATGCTCTGAATCTTTATTGATGAGACAAATGCCAACTAAAATGACTTTGAGATATCATCTTATATCTATAAGATTGGGTGAAATGATAGATGCCCTTCAATAAGGGAATGGCTAAGCAATTTGTGGTATATGATTGAGACTGAATATAATTTAAGAAACACAGTGAGCTGGGTGATTTGGAAAATTAAGGAAAGATATGGACCTATGAAGGAAGATGTTATTTACCTACAGAGAAAGAACTGACAGATAGAAATATGCATCATATCATCATACACATGTATATATGTGTATAGATAATTATGTATATGTATGTATATATACATATATACATATATGTGTATGTATTTAATTGTAGCTTTCTCTAAGGTGGGGCAGGAGGAGGAAGAAAAAATAGGATAAAAAGTGCACATCAGAAAATGTAGAAGCAAACAGAAAAGCTGGCTTGGTTTGAAAACAATGGGTAGGTTTTATTA
>NW_020943660.1:164415-180618 GCF_900497805.2 Vombatus ursinus | reverse complement strand
AAGGGAGAAAATTTGTAACCCAAACTTTTAAGAACACATGTTAAAAAAAAATAAAATAAAAAAAAATAAAAATAAGGTAAGGATCTGCTTCCAGTGTGGAGGATGCACTGTCACAAGCTTCAGAGGTTTGGTGCAGCTGTTTTCAGAGATACTTCTAGGGACCTGTAATTTTTCAGTTATTCTAAGGTGATATGATCAAAGGTGAAGTGTTTACTCCTTTCCTGGCCTGTACTTTGGTCTATGAGTGACCACAAGCACTCCTTTCTGCCTTGGAACTGTGAGGAGGATTCCTTCTACACAGTGACTACAAGCTCTACCATGCCAGCACTCTCCACAATATTCTTGGAAAGAAAACCAGACCTGAAGAGATTATTTGCTTCTCAAATTCCCCAGACTACACAAATGGAAGAAGGATAAATAAATATATCAACCCAGGATAATAACAACAAGAAAATAATAACAACAGAGAAACCATTGAGAGATTTCTTTCTAAATGTACACAAGGAGACAAGAGTGAAAGCAGAAGCTCAGATTCCTAAAATCTAGCCACTGCTTACCCATGTTCAGACTCTTTAAGAGTCTGCCCAATATGACAGATGTTCTAATAAACCTTGTCTTTGGCTGAAAGAAGGCTTGAGTTGAATTCTTTCGGACAGGACCGGCATGTTGTGATTTTGGGGTCCCAGGACCCCTGAACCCCTAAACCGCATCATTTTTGGTGGTCCGTATGGGGAAACTGCCTAACTCCAAGTTCTCCAGTGAAGACTGGAAGGTTCTGATATCATATAGCTATTGAATGGAACACGGATTTCAAAATCATCTGAAAAGAAGCAACAAAGCATTTCATGTATCTGTTGTTATAGCATGACAATCTTTTGAAGGTTCTGATACCGTGTGGCTATTAGATGGAACATGGATTTCAAAGCCTTCTGATAAGAAGTAATAAAATGTTTCATATATCCAAGTTTTGTAGCAGCATAACAACCTTTTGGAGGTAATAATGCTTTTAAAAATCTTTTAATTATAATTAATATTGGTATTCAAAATGGTCTTCCTAGCTCTGCCCTCTGAGGCAAAGCAAAACAGATCAAATTCCGTCAGTTTCCTTTTTATAAAATGTAAATAAACCTACCTCATGCCTGGCATAAAAAAAAAAGAGTGAAAGCAGAATAATAACCAGGTTTGAAATGTCATAGACTAAACTTCACAAAACCCCACCTACAGGTCAATCAATGTTAGTTTGTTTGTTTGTTTGGTGGAACTTAATTACAGAATAGGAAGGCACATAAAAAGGGGGAAGGGAAAAGTAACAGAGGAGAATGTATGATGTACTCTAATCCCGTCAAAGGGAAAATAACTCCTATAGTCTCTCAGGAAGAAAAAGAAATTCTTCAGGAGAGTTGGTGAGGAGCCAAAGGGAGGGATTGAAAAGGGAAGAATAAGTATCACTGGTGAATGCCCCTATAAGTGAAGAGTAATGCTCTATAAAGGGAGATGGAGACCTTACAATGGGTATTACCCGCTTGGATTTGGTGCTTAGAGAGATGGGGAAGTCAGAGCTCCAGGGAGCAACATACCCACAGAAAAGTGGGGATTTGGAGGCAAAGATTTGGAGGGAAAAACTGACCAAGGGGAGGGCAAAAGTAAAAGTGAACTTCACAATCAGGGACATGGGAAGAATTCTGCCATGGGGCTATATCATCTCTGTAACCAGGAACTAGTATTCTTTTTTTTAATAATAATTTATTTATTTTTAATTTTTAACATTCATTTCTGTAAGATTTTGAATTTTAAGTTTTCTCTCCCTTCCTCTCCTCCCCCCCTCCCCAAGATGGCATGCAATCTGTTATAGGCTCTATTTATACATTCATATTAAACATGTTTTCACATTAGTCATGATGTATCTCGGAATTAGAACTAATGGGAGGAACTATGAGAAAGAGAAATAAAACAAAACAACAAAGGAAAAGGAGAGCAAGTAGTATGCTTCGATCTGCATTCAGACTCCATAGTTCTTTCTCTGGATGTGGATAGCATTTTCCAACATGAGACTTTTGGAGTTATCTTAGATCCTTGCATTGCTGAGAAGGGCTAAGTCTATCAAAGTCAGTCATTGCACATCATGGCTGTTACTGTGTACAACGTTCTCCTAGTTTTGCTCATTTCACTCAGCGTCAATCCATACAAGTCTTTGCAGGTTTTTCTGAATTCTGCCTGCTCATCATTTCTTATAGCACAATAGTACTCCATTACATTCATATACCACAACTTGTTCAGCCATTCTCCAACTGATGGACAGCCCCACAATTTCCACCACAAAAAGAGCTGCTATAAATATTTTTGTACATGTAGGTCATTTTCCCATTTTTTGATCTCTTTGGGATGCAAACCTAGAAGTGCTGTTGCTGGGTATGCACAGTTTTATAGCCCTTTGGGCATAGTTCCAAATTGCTCTCCAGAATGGCTGTATCAGTTCGCAACTCCACCAACAATGCAGTAGTGTTCCAATTTTCCAACATCTTCTCCCACATTTATCATTTCAGGAACTGGTATTTCTAAGAGCGAGGGACAACAGAGAAAAGGGGGTGGGGGTAATGTCTGCAAAGCAATAGGAAAAATTATTTAGATGAAAGAATCTAAAATAGGTACCTCAAAAGTTTTAATTCCATCAGGAATACAGAGAATGAAGAAGGACTAAGTTAGTACAAGGGCCATGAAATAAAAGTCTAGAACAGGCACAGAGGAAAGATAAGTAATGAAGAGAGTGAGGGAAAGAAATTCTTTCTAGAAGAAGGAGAAGACAAGATTTTTAAAAAGTAACAACAAATTAAAGGGGAGCTGGGGAAGGAGCTTCTGCTTGACTACTTAACTGAGAGGGGAAAAAAGAGAATTACATAAGTAGATAAAAGCAAGCAAGAAAAAGGAATTGGTAAGCAAAACTCCAAAACCAAGAAAAGGGATAATAAATGAGAAGGGGGGAATAGTGTGTCAAGAAGATGAGGGGAAGAGAGCCAGTGGGAAGAGGACTACCTTAAAATACATTAAGTTTAATTAACTAAAGAGAGATAGCACTGTATTTGTAGCAGAAGAGGGGAGAAAATCTTAATTTGGAAAAAATAATCAGAAACAAATGGAGGAAAATCTAAACCCAACTCTCATAACTTTAAATGTGAATGGATTAAACAATCCAATAAAACAATGAAGAGTGGCAGAATGGATAAGAAAACCAAACTCCACAATCTGTTGCTTACAAGAAATACTTAAAAAAAACTTTTTAAAAATATTCTTATTCAAGAAACAAATTTAAAAACAAAGATACACATGGAATAAAAATGAAGGTCTAGGGGGAGTGAGGTGGCGCAGTCGATAGAGCATTGGCCCTGGAGTCAGGAGGACCTGAATTCAAATCCGGCCTCAGACCAGACACTTGACACTTACCAGCTTTGTGAACCTGGGGAAATCACTTAGCCCCAATTGCCTCACCTCTCCCCCCCACCCCCAAAAATGAAAATCTAGAAAAAAATTAACCAAGTATCAAGTAACGCCAAAAAAAAAAAAAAACAAGAGTTACAATCATGCTATCAAATAAAGCAAAAAAACCAAACAAACCATATTCAAAACATTAAAGTTTGGATTCAGTTAGAGGAGTGCATTTCAGGACCTAAAGGGGATTTATTCTGTGAAGTTTGGATTCAATCAAAGGGCCACACTTGGGGACCTTGAGAGCAAGGATTTTTTCTGTGATGTTTCGATTCAGTCAGAGGGCTGCATTTGTGGACCTAGAGGGGATTTGGTCTCTGATGTTTGGATCCCTCAGAGGTCTGCACTTGAGGACATAGAGGGTCACATGTGGCCTAGTGGGTGCAGGTTTCCTACCCCTGTTAGATATATCTATTATATCTGTTAATTATTTCTATATTTTGGATAGCAAACCCTTTGCAGAGAAATTTAATTCAAAGATTTTTTTCTCCATTTCAATACTTCCCTTATCCTGGGGACCTTCATTTTCTTTGTGTACAAACCTTTCATTTTCATTCAATCAAATCTATTTTATCTTCTGTAGTTACCTCTGCCCCCTTATTTTATTGAAAATACATCTTTTAACCATAGCTTTGAATGTTATATGAGCTGTTTCTCTTCCAATTCTTTCATGGTTTGACCTTTAATATTAAGGTCTTATACTTTTTTAGAATATATTGTGGAATATCATGGCAGGTGTTGGTCTTAGACTAAGCCAAATTTAGACCAGACAGCTTTCCAGTTTTCTCAGCAATTTTTATCAAATGTGGAGTTATCTCCTAATTAATGTATATTTCCTGGTTTATTGAACACTGACTTATTGAGTTACACTGTTTCTGATTCTCCATTATCTAGTCTGTTCCGTTAATCTATTTCTCTATTTTTTAATTAATACCAAATGATTTTGATGTCTACTGCCTTATAATACTCTGTGAGATAAAAAAAACACCATTAACTTCTATAGAAAATTATTGTAAAGATGTGCATGCATGTTATCTACTAAATAGAGATAGTAAGCTTTGATGTTCCTATTCTGTTTTTTTCTGAGGTATTGCATGTGTTCTTCTATTTTTTCAGTCTTTTGACTTTGTTTTATTACTCCTTGATGTTTCATGGGGTCTTTAACATTGTTTTTGTTCAGTCATTGAGTGAAGTCTGACTCTTCATGACCCCATGGACCATAGTACACCAGGCGCTTCTATCCTCCTCTATCCCTCAAAGTCTGTCCATGCTCATGTTCGTTGTTTCTATGACACTATCTATCCATCTTATCCTGCCGTCTCCTTTTCCTCTTGTCTTCAATCTTTCCCAATATCAAGATCTTTCCCAGAGTCCAATCTTCTCATTATGTGGCCAAAGTATTTAAGCTTCAGCTTCATTTACTTAATTTTTAAAATTTTAAAATGAATTTTAATTTAATTATTTAATACTTAAATCATTAGTGTCCATATGTCCAATTCTTTTTGTTTGTTTGTTTGTTTTTTTTAGGCAATTGGGGTTAAGTGACTTGCCCAGGATCACACAGCTACTAAGTGTCAAGTGTCTGAGGCTAGATTTGAACTCAGGTCCTCCTGACTTCAGGGCTTGTGCTCTATCCACTGTGCCACCTAGCTGCCCCCATATGTCCAATTCTACTTTTCCAGGAGTGGCTTATTTCAGTAAGGTTTTGTACTTCTTTTTCCAAACTGTTAATTTTCTCTCCATATCTTTCCTCCTCAGCTCTCAATTCTTTTCCCATTTTTCCCTCTACCGTTCTCAATTGGCTCTAAAAATAATTTTTAGCTCTTTTTAAAACTCTTGTTTTAGCTCTTCTAGTGACTCTTGTTAGACTTGTGTTCCAACTGCATTTTACTTTGAGGCTTTCCTTGTAGATGTTTTTGGGTCATTCTCTTCTTTCTGGGTTTGTGTCTTGAGCTTCCCTGGTGCCATACTAGCTGTTTGTGGTTGGACTCACTTTCTTTGTTTCCTCACTCTTCCAGCCTACTTGTTAACTTTGGCCTTTATGTCCTTGCTGGAGCTCTGGTGCAGGGGACAGATGTCTGCAACGAGCTTTCATCTTCTTCCATCTTTGTCCTGCTTTCACGGATCCAGCTGGAAACCTACAAGCTTTCAGTGCTTCCCAAAGGCATGTGGACCAAGGCAAGATCTGCTGATTGCCCTCCTGGTCTGAGCTCTGCAAGTTCCCCAGCCAGGTTTGGGTCTGTTGGCTTGTTCTTAGCAGAGAATTTCAGTGGCCTTCTTGTTGGACTTTGCCATTATTAGCCCCCTGGAAGGCTCTGCAGGTTCACAGCAACTGGACTACAGGTTCCCTTTTTTTTCTGGGACTCCTGCTTGGTAATTCTACTGTAAGCTTCCACCCTGGGCTGGAGGGTAGAACCAAGTCCTTGATCCATTCTTGTCATTGGAGCCACATATAGTTTGCTTCTGGCTCTGTATGCAGCTAGACCTTGTTCTGTGACCTAGGACCAGGTGGTGGATTACAAAGATGATAAATGGCATCATAGACCATTGTACACAGTCCAGTGAAATTCCTGCATCCTACCCTTCAGGGATCCCCTGGGATCTCTTTCTGGCCTAATGTTTCCTGCTTTGGTGCCCATTTTTGGCCCTCTTTCAGTCCCTGGGCATTTGGAATCCTCCCTGACACATGCACTATTGGCCAGACCCCATCTCGTGTCCACAGGCCTCTCTGTCTCCCTAAGCTGCCCTGGGATGGACAAATGACTCACTATGACCTTTTTCTTGTCTTTCCTGATCAGAACATGGCTTAGTGCATTTTCTTGATCTTTGTGGAGGAGATTTGGTGGGGGGGGGGCAGTGTTAGGCTATACTGCTTCCTTCTACTCTACAATCTTCTCTGCTCTATTTTTGAAAAACAAGTATAAAAAAAAGTCAAGTAAAACTCTGCTCCATCCTGCAGGCAAAGTTCCCCTACCCCACCCCCTTTGCTAAGGTGGTGTCTTCTAGAGAAATCGTTTCTCAAAATGAGGAGAGGAAAAATGATGAGAAACAGGCACTAAAAGAAATGGGGAGTTTTACTTGCTTTCCCACTAATAAAACAATGCTTGGGATAAGGGATGCTCCTGACAGTGGCATCTAAGATTTCTGTTCTGAGTAGTAGTAACTGACAGAAGTACTATAGTGAGGGGCAGCTAGGTGGTGCAGTAGATAGAGCACCAGCCCTGAAGTCAGGAGGACCTGAGTTCAAATACGGCCTCAGACACTTGACACTCACTAGCTGTGTGACTCTAGACAAGTCACTTAACCCCAATTGCCTCACAAAAAAAAAAGAGAAAAGTACTAGGTAGAAATTTGGAGGGGGCAAGGTTGTCTCCTCTGTATACAAGGTTGCTGCTGCAGAAACAAAGGCTTCTTCAAAGCAGGGTGAGGTACTGGGTATTCAGCAAGCAGTAAGGTTTTCGCTCTACATTAATATTTTTACATTGATAATTATTGTAAAATATAATATATTATAATATATTGTCATTATAAGATAATATAATATAATAATTTTTACATTAATAATTTTGCATAATGAAGGAGGTCTAGTCCCTGATGGAGTGAAGTTTGTATTAGTTAATGATCCAGTGCCACTGATCTCTTGGCTGTTCCACAAACAAAACACTCCATCTCTCACCTCCAGGCATTTTCTCTGGTTGCCCCCCACTCCTGGAAAGCCCTCCCTTCTCCACTCCCAACTGTTGACCTCTTTGGCTTCCTTAATGTCTGAACTAATAGCCCATCTTCCACAGGAAACCTCCCCCAACCTCTTTTAATTCCAGTGCCTTCCCTCTGTTAATTAATTCCTATTTATTCTGTATGGTTGCTTAGTTTTTGTCCTTTGTTCTCAAGGAGGACCAAAATGACATCATTATATTAGAGTCAAATTTCAGTGTGTCCGACTGTGTCTGATCAGACCAATACGAGCTTGGAATGCTCTACCACAGGTCAGGCACAAATAGTCCATGTGAACATTTGGGATGGATTCTCTAAATTTGTGCATCTCATGTTTCTTTTGAGCTGTCTCAATTCTGCTTTGCTGATAGGGCACAGCTCCTTCTCTGATGAGGGCATGCCATGCTGGGTGGTCCTGTGCCAGTGTCTCCCATGTCACACAATCAATTCCAAAGATTTATTCTGTTTATAGCATTTTTGTATATGTTTGTTTGTTTTCTCTCCCATTAGACTGTGAGCTCCTTGAGGGCAGGGACTCTCTTTTGCTTTTCTTTGTATCCCCAGGGCTTAGCACAGTGATTGGCATGGAGTAGGTGCTTAATCCATGTTAATTGACTGATTGACATTAACAAAATGGGGGGAAAAGGAGATTAATGAATTGAATATGATTTAAAAATTAGAAAGTCAAGAAATAAGCAAGTGTAAAATAAGCACAAAAGAGGGAATATTAAAAATTAGAGGAGAAATAAACTAGAAACCAACAAATTATAGGAATGATAAGTAAAACTAAAACCTGGCTCTTTGAAAAGATCGCTAAAATTGACAAATCTTTAGCTAATCAAGTTTCTTAAAAGAGGGCAGAAAACTAAATTAACTACATTTAGCAAATATATGATAGATAAAACTAAAATCTAGTTCTTTGAAAAGATTACTAAAATTGATAAACCTTTGGCTAATCTAACTTCTTAAAAGAGGGCAGAAAATCAGATCAACTATATTTAGCAAACATATTTATATTTTTATATACATATTTAGTTTTATTAGCAAATGAGCAAAGAAAAATCACAACAAAATTAGAAGAAATGAAAAGAATAATCAGACTCTATTATATACAGTTGTATTCTAGCAAAACTTGGAATACAAAATAAATAGAATACCTTCAGAAATAGAAACTACCCAAACCAACAGAAGAGCAAATAGAGATCTGAACTCACACTAAGAAAAGAACATAGCTGTAAAGGAACTACCAAATAAGAGGGCAGGGAGAGGGAATTCCTGGTCCTGATGGATTCACAGGAGAATTCTATCAAGCTTTTCTTTTTTTCCCCAGTTTTTGAAGGGAAGATTTATTTAATAAGTTTAATTTAGCACAATATATGTAAAAGGAAATCACAATACATCTATCAAGCTTTTAAATAACAATTAGTACACTTACTACACACATTATTCTCAAAGACTGAGAAAGAACCCAACCAGATGCATTTCATGAGACAAATATAGAACAAATACTTCAAACAGAGAAAGATAAAACACTAAAGAAAGACTATAGATCAATATCATTAATATCAATTCAAAAATTGTGAATAGTATCCTGTCAAAGAGATTACACAGATTTATCCAAGAAATCATTCATTTATCATCAAGTTAGGTTTATATCACAGATGCAAAGATGGTTCAACATTAGGAAAACAATTAACGTAATTAGTCATATAAAATTATCCGAAACCACATGATGATCTCAATAGATGCAAATGCAACACTCTTTTATGCTAAAGAAAGAAAGAGAAAAAAAACAGTTCTATAATGTATAGGCATAGAAGGACCTTTTTGAATATCATAAAAAAGTATCTATTTAAACCAACTGTATCTATTTTAAAAAGTATCTATTTAAACCAAACCATCATATACAATGGGAATATAGCAGAATCTTTTCCAATAAATATGGGAGTTTAGCAAGGATAACCACTCTATCCCTATTATTTGATTTAGTTCTGGAAATGTTAGCAACAGTAATAAAACAAGAGGAAAAAATTAAAGGCATAAATATAGGTAAAGATAGGATAAAACTATCCCTATTTGCGGGTGATAGTATGGCACACCTGGAAAATCCTAGGGAATCAGCAAAGATACTAATAGCTTCAGCAAAATCGCAGTCTACAAAATAAATCCTCAAAAATCAACTGTATTTCTTTTTAATGAAAACAAAATCCAAGAGGCAATAATAAAAGAGAAACCTCAGATAACTACAAAACACATAAAGTATCTGGGGACTGACCTCACACACAAAAGACTTGTATAGATTCAATTACAGAGTGCTCCTTAAAGAAATAGAGGCAACCAGGTGACACAGTGGAGTGAGCACTGGCCCTGGAGTCAGGAGGACCTGAGTTCAAATCCGGCCTCAGACACTTACTAGCTATGAGACCCTAAGCAAGTCACTTAACCCCATTCCCTCTCCCCCCACCCCTGCAAAAAAAATAAAAACAACTACCCCAAGACTTTTGAGGCAGCTAGGTGGCACAGTAGGCACTGGCCCTGGAGTCAAGAGAACCTGAGTTCAAATCCGACCTCAGACATTTGACACTTACTAGCTTTGTGACCCTGGGAAAGTCATTTAACCCCGATTGCCTTGCCAAAAAAAAAAAGAAAAGAAAAAGAAAGAAAGAACAGCCTAAATACCTGGAGGAATATTCAGGGCTTGTGGCTAGGCTGTGCCAATAAAATAAAAATGACAATACTACCAAAATTAATTTATACTTTTAATGCTATGCCAATCAAATTATCAAAGGAATATTTGTATATACAGAAGTTGAAAAAATAACAACCAAATTCATTTGGAAAAACAAGCAGTTCAGAATATCAAGGGAAATAATGAAAGGAGGTAGAGACAAAGAAGAAATAGTACTTCCAGATGAGAATCAGGAACAATGGAAACCAATAACCAGAGTTTCATATACTAGAAAACATGAATTATTTAGGAAAGAACCACCTATTTGATAAAAAACAAACGAACTGTTGGGAAATCTGGAGAGCAGTCTAGCAGAAATTCAGCTTAGAAAACATCTTATACCACACTCCACAATACATTCTAAATGGATATGTGACCTTAATATTGAATAGCATACTATTAAAAAATTAGAAGAGAAGTAAATCATATACCACTCACATCTATGGGTAGGAGATACGTTCTTAACTGAACAAGAGATAGAGGGAATTACAAAAAAATAATATAGTTAACTTTGATTACAGAAAAGCTTCTGCACAGACTACATTGATGCATCTAGGATAAAAAAGAAAGTGATAGAATGGGAAAAATCTTTGCATCAAATTTCCCTGATAAGGCGGTTATATGTGCATATATGTATACAGTATATATTGGTGATATGTTTGTATGTATAAAACTAATAACCATTCCCCAGTAAATAAGTGATCAAAGGATTTGAACACATAGTTTTCAAAAAAAAAAATGTAAAGTATTCATAACCACATGAAAGAATGCTCTAAAGGGCAGCTAGGTGGCGCAGTGGATAGAACACTGGCCCTGAAGTCAGGAGGACCTGAGTTCAAATCCGGCCTCAGACCAAACACTTGACATTTACTAGCTGTGTGACCCTGGGCAAGTCACTTAACCCCAATTGCCTTAAAAAAAAAAAGAGAGAATGCTCTAAATGCTCTAATAAGAGAAGAGTAAATCAAAACAACCCTGAGCTTACACCTTATATACTACAATTTGGCAAAGAGGATAAAAGATGGCAATAATAAATGGTTTTTTGGAAGGGTATGGGAAGATAGGTACATTCATGCATTATTGGTGAATCAACACAAACATTTTGGAAAACAATTTGGAATTTGCAGGTAAAGTGACTAAAATCTCACACCCTTTGGCCCAAAGATTTAATTACTGGCTTAATATCTCAAGGAACCTATTGGTAAGAAAAAAGTCTCCATCAATACCAAAATGTTTATGACAGTATCTTTTGCGCTCCTAAAGAATTGGGGGAAAAATAGATGCCCATCCACTGGGAAATTACTAAACAAATGAATATAGTAGAATAGTATTGTGCTGTAAGAAATTATTAATATGATGAATACAGAGAAGCAGGAAAGAGCTACATGACTTGATGTAGAAGGAAGCAAAGCCAAGGAAAAAAATATGACTAGAATGATGTAAATGGGAAGAATAATCACAACTACAAAATCAAAGTTACTGTTGAAAAAGTGTAAAGAACAAGCATGGAGAGGAGAATCTTTGTAGAAGTAAGGGCTTTACATTGCACATATTTGCAGACTTTTCCCAGGTTTTGATCAATTACACTAATTTCTTTCCTTTTTTTTTTTCTTTCAGAAATAGATTGTTATATGGAATGGCTCTCTGGGAAAGGAAAGGGAAGGGATACTAGGAAAAATTAAAATACAAAAGACATCAATAAAAACTTGTTTTAAAAAAGAATTATCAATTGGATTCAATGCAATACTCTGGTTGGTAGCACCATCTAGCCTTAAAAAAGAGAATCCTTCTGGGCGTTAGATGGCAGTGTTGTTTTACTCAACAGAAGGGTGTCTCCTTCCCCTCCTCAAGGGATATTCCATCAGTGAGTCACTTCAAAAAATAATCAAGAAAATATATAGTCAGCCTAAGAAGAATCACGAGAACAGTAATAGCTCTCACTAGGTGACGCAGTTGGCTGCAATCCTGAACTTGGGAGGCAAGAAGTTCAAATCCAGCCTCAGAAACTGAGTAGTTGTGTGACAAGTCACCTAACTGCTGCCTGCCTCAATTTCCTCATCTGTAAAATGGGGTGATAATAACACCTACTCCCTGGGGTTGTTGTGAGGATCAAATGAGACAATAGTTGTAAAGCCCTTTGCAAACTTTAAAGTGCTGTACAAATGGTAACTGTTATTGTTGTCTTTCTCCTCTATAGGCTTTCAGTGAGTGTTGACAGTTTAGAGGTCCCTAAGAAGGAAGACTGTATTGACCCTGAATGCTTTCCCTTTGGTGGGTGGGGGCCCACAACCCTAGGAGAGACGCTGGGAGTGGGAAGAAGAACTATTTTGACTTTTGATGGGTTTGGATCAATCAAGCTTTATTGAATGCCTATTTGGGGTCTACAGCTGTGCTTTTTTGTAAGTACTTTATGTTTTGCCTTTTCCATCAACTGAAATAAACCCTGTCCCATATTTACTATATCGTTAACCTGAATACTTTCACAGGAACTACTTTATTACTTTTTTTTTTTTGATGGAGACCTAGAAATAGGCAAAATTGTGATGTTACCAAACGAAACCCCAACCTGGGGCAAAACAAGCCAAATTCCATTGTTCCCTAAGGAATACAAGGTGGGGAGGAGGGAAAACCCCACCCAGGAAGGCAGCAGGATACATTGAAAAGAACACTAACTCTGGAGTCAGATAGCCTGGGTTCAAATTCTGCCTCTAACCTCTGACACTTAGTACCTGTATGCCCTGAGACAAGCTACTTAACCTTTCTCAGACTAATTTTCCTCAATGCTAAAATGAAGACCTTGGACTTGGCAACCTCTGAGGTCCCTTCCTACTTTTATGTATGTAGATAGATGACTAGAACAAAAGAGTTACTTGGTGAAAATCTTCCCAATTTCAATGTGAATAAAGCCAATTCTATTTGAGACTCTCTTTCCTGTAGGGACCTACACACACAAGGTGTAAACACTCAGTGACTTGAGAATCAATCCATGACCTGTCTGAACTGCCTAGGGCCCTAATCCTAACCCTCGGACTCCGACTCTAACCCTAACTCTAAATACGCTGGAGCTGTTCAGTCACCTCAGGATTTACAGGATTAAGGTTCTCCTCCTCTCCCTCACACATACAATTGGAGGGGAAGCAGGATTGCTAGAATCATTTCTGAGCTCTGGGCTCCATTTGCCCCTGCTGCTGTCCCCCAGGGGCCTAGACAATCCATCCTCGGGTTAGTTCTGCCTTGGATGCCCGACAGATGCACCAGAGGAAAGCCCTTGGGCTTGGCAGCAAATGCACCCCCCTGAGCTCCAGGAAAGCTGGCAGAGGTTCCCAGGCCTCACTCCCCCAGCCCTAGCTCCCCAAGTGGGGGGGACGCATTCAGGGCCGCTAAGAGACAAGCAACCTCTCCTCCAGTGAGCCAGCCACACTTCCCCTGGCATCCAGACAGTCCTCCAGACTTATAGCGCTCCCCTGGTTAGCACCTGCGCCAAAGGGGAAAGAACTCAGGGCTGAGAGAGAGTGGACCTCCCCTGCCCCATCCCTGTTCCTGGGCTCCGAATCCTCCTGGCTCCTGGAACTTCTCCCCTTGGTCCAAGAATCCCCGCCACTGCTCCTCCCTCCCATTCCTGGAGCAACCAGCCTAGTCATACAGCTAGTAAAGGAGCAGAAACAAGATTCGAACCCAGGTCTCTGGGCTCTAGGTCCAGGACTCTGCACATATAGTACAGTATATAGTATATAGTATAGTGGAAAGGCTAGGCCAGGAAAGTGTAAAGGATGGCAGGTCCTGATGAGGGGGAAAGCCTGAGTCCAAGGCCCAACTTAGCTAAGCACAGCCCAGAAGTGGGCTGCCTACCGAGGAACCAAGTGTTCTAGCCACATCAGCTTGTAAAAGTATCTGTCACGGTGGCTAACACTGTTTTTCAAGAGTGGGGACTACAGGGGCAGCTAGGTGGCACAGTGGATAGAGTGCTAGCCCTGGAGTCAGGAAGTCCTGAGTTCAAGTCAGGTCTCAGACACATAACACTTACTAGCTGCGTGACCCTGGGCAAGTCACTTAACCCCATTGCTTACCCCCCCCCCAAAAAAAAGAGAGAGTGGGGACTATAGGTGCAGAATATTGTAGACACTCTCAGACATGGTCCCAGGATGGGTCCATTTTCCTTCATTCTTTTTCTTTGATGGAAAGGGGAATATCAGGAAATGACTGGTTTCTGATCAAAAGCATCAACAAATGATTTTTTTAAAGGAAAAAAAGAAGCAGGTTAGTTTACTAGAAAGAAGGATGGAGATAGACTTGGAGTCAGGAGGAACCGGGGTTCAAATTCTGCCTCTGATACCAGCTCTGTGACCCTGGGTGAGTCACTTAACCTCTTTGAGCCTCAGTTTTCTCATCTGTAAAATGGGGATAATAATGAGAAAATCAGATAAGAACATATTAAATGCTATATAAATCTTAAAGTGCTCGATGAGATCACCTATTATTCTAGAGTTGATCCAACACACTTTCTTCACAACGACCCTGGAAGGGAGATTTTATTGTTAAGTCATTTTTCAGTAACATCTGACTTTTTATGACCCCATTTGGGGTTTTCTTGGCAGAGATCCTGGAGTGGTTTGCCATTTCCTTTTCCAGTTCATTTTACAGATGAGCAAACTGAAGCAAACAGGGTAAAGTGACTTGCCCAGGGTCATACAGCTAGTGTCTGAGGTGGAATTTGAACTCAGGAGAATAAGTCTTCCTAAATCCAGGCCCCTCATTCCATCCACTGCAGCACCACCTACTTGCTCTGGGAAGGAGATAGTCCAGGCATATATCATCAGCCCATTTTACAGTAGGGAAGCTTGAGGCTCAGAGACAGGATGTGACTGGCCTAGGGTCACATATTGATCAGACACATTAAGTGTCTGGAAGTGTGCTATAGGCGCCATACTTCGTGTGATACTTTAAGCAGTGTGGATGGTGAGATGACGACCAGGTGGGCAGCTGGGTGGGTGGAGAAGTCTGGGCTATGCTAGGGCCAGTCAAGACCACTCTGTCCCTAAAGGGAATGCTAAAGCTAAGTGGGTTAAGTCCCTTGGGTCCTGGGATCTGGAGGGCCTGAGGCTGCATGGTAGAAGGGATGGCAGGAAGATGGACAGGGTAGGTGGTAGGCTAGAAGGGGAGGAGTTCCTTTCCCTCTCCAGGCCTCAGTTCCTTCCTCTGGAAAGTAGAGAGGATGGTAAGGCTTTTTTTTTTAATCTTTTTTTTAAAGCAATTGGGGTTAAGTGACTTGCCCAGGGTCACACAGCTAGTAAGTGTCAAGTGTTTGGTCTCAGGCCAGATTTGAACTCAGGTCCTCCTGACTTCAGGGCCGGTGCTTTATCCACTGCGCCATCTAGCTGCCCCTGATAGTAAGACTTTTACTCTCTACCTCAAGAATGGCTTGTGTGATAAAGGCATGTGTTTGTGTGTGTGTGTGCTTGTATGTATGTGTGTATATGTGTTTGTGTTTGTGTTTATAGGTGTGTGTATTATGTGTATATGTGTTTATGTATATGTATGTGTGTATTTGTGTCTGTATGTGTGTATGTGTATGTTTATATATATGTGTGTACATTTGTGTATATGTGTATGAATGTACTGTATATATGTTTGTGCATGCATAGCCATGTGCATGTGTTTATGTATGTATGCATGTATGTGTGTTTGTGTGCATGTGTGCATGTTTCTTATGTGTTTGTGTGTATGTGTGTGTATGTGTATAGGTGGGTATGTGTATTATATGTATATGTGTTTGTGTTTGTGTATGTGTTTGTGTGTGTATTTTTGTGTTTGTGTGTATGTGTATATGTATCTGTATGTGTTTGTATGTGTGTATTATGTATGTGTGTATGTATATTACATGTATATGTGTTGGTACATGTGTATGTGTTTAAGTGTATTTGTGTCTATGTGTATGTATGTTTGTGTATATCTGTGTACTGTGTATGTGTTTGTGTATTGTATACCTGCATATGCATGTGTGTATGTGTTTGTGTGTATGTGTTTGTGTGCATATGTTTGTGCATATCTCTGTGCATATGTGTGTTTGTGTGTAGGTGTATATATGTGAATATGCATGTGTTTATGTGTATGCATGTATTTATGTATGTGCGTGTGTTTGTGTGTATATATGTGTATTTGCGTATATGTGTATTGTGTACTATGTATGTCTTTGTGCATGTATAGTGTGTATGCATGTGTATGTGTTTGTGTATATGTGTGTGTTTGTGTTTGGGTATATATATCTGTATGTGTTTGTGTGT
>NW_020943660.1:99900-164405 GCF_900497805.2 Vombatus ursinus | reverse complement strand
TGTGTGCATGTGTTTGTGTGTGTATGTCTCTGTGTGTGTGTTTGTGTATATGTGTGTATGTGTGAATATGTATGTGTGTATGCATATGTATGTATTTATGTATGTGCATGTGTTTGTGTGTATATATGTGCATTTGTATATATGTGTATTATGCATTTGTTTGTGCATGTATGTGCATGTGTATGCATGTGTGTATGTGCGTGTTTGTGTCTCTGTGTGTATGTGTCTGTATATGTGTGCTTGTGTGTATGTGTGTATATGTGTTTGTGTTTATGTGTATAGGTGTGTATGTGTATGCATGTGTGTATGTGTATGCATGTGTGTATATTTGTGTCTATATGTGTTTGTGTGTATGCTTGTGTATGTGTATGTGTGTATATGTGTTTGTGTGTATGTATATATGTGTACTATGAATGTGTTTGTGTGCATGTGTTTGTGTGCCTGTGTATGTATGTGTACTGTGTGTGTACTGTGTGTGTTTGTGTATGTGTGTGCATGTATTTGTGTATATGTGTGTAAATGGATGGGTGAGTATTCGTGCCTTTTTAAAGCCCAGTGCTGGGCAGTAGATCTTCCACGTCTGAAGACGTGGAAAGCTAAGAGTTAATGCCCGTATTGGGGCCACAGATAGACTTTGTGGCACCTGGCCAGGAGGTGAGCCTCAAGTCTGAGTGAAATGTTGACGGATGGCAGGTTTGTTCTCCCTCCTGCCTCCTGCCTCCTGCCTCCGTATAAATCCTTGTTTTACATATCTGTTCTTGCTTCTGTACATACTGTTCCGCAGTTAGCTTTCTAGCTTGTTCTCTGTGTCTCTTCCTTTGTTCGTGTCTCCCTCTTCATATTTATATCATCTCTATCTGTATCTATGTCATCAATATCTACATATGTATAGATATATATGTATAGATATATGCACACACGTGTATGTATATATCTTATATATATAGATACATATATGTGTATATATGTATGTGTGTGCATGTATGCTGTCATTTTGGAATACCTCATGATTTGTGTCTCTGTCCTCCTGGCAATCCAGAGCAAAGCAGAGAAGCCTACCCCTCCTCTTGGCCTAGGGATCATGACATAGGCCTGATAAGGAGTTGGCATGAGGGCCAGCAACTCAGGATTGGAGTTCCCCTGGGAGATTGACAAGTCCCCGAGACAACAAGTGATTTGGACCAGCTGATGCTTCCTTCCTGGCCACTTGCTTCTGACGCTAATGAGGCTATAAAAGGAACAGTTGATGAAGTGGGGGCCAACTACCTCTATGTGAACCTCTCACTCCAACTGGGGCAAGACTCCACCCTCCTCAAACTTGGTAGGACAGTCCTGCTTCGTGTCCCAGCCAAGCATCCTATTTCTTTTCTACCTCCATGAATGGATTCAACCCTTTTGGTGAGTGTGCCAAAACCCAGGGTGGACTTTGTCACTCAGACTCGGGCAGTGTGATGGAAGGGTTATCGATGACCACCAACACTACCCACCAGAGATACCAGAATTCTGTAACTGATGCAGTGAAGTCAGCAAAACCAGGAAGATAGTATACATAATAGTGAAAACAATGTAAACGGAACTAAACGTCATGCAGTTAGAAAGAAACCGAGCTTGGCCCTAGAGAAGGGTTGAGACCTCCCTCCTCCCTTCTTTACTGAGGTTGGAGACTATGGCTCTGTAATATTATAGGTCAGACTCTGGTGGCAAGTTGAACTACTTTTTTTGGACATCGTTACCAGGGATGGCTGTGGGGGAGGGGAGGGGTGAGATAGTCTTAGAAATGAAAGCAATACTTAAAAAAAAAAAAAAGAGGGGTAAGGAAACAAGCATTTTATTAAGCACCTACTATGTGCTGTGTGTCCGAGGCAAGATTTAACATAGGTCTTCTTGACTCTATCCACTGTGCCACTAAGATAATTATATGACTTTTTTTTTTTAAAATATCTGTACCAGTGAATTTCCCCACACCTAGGCCACCAGTTGAACTTGTAAATTCCTCTGATTGTGAGCTGGAGCTGGGCTTTATTTATCTGTGCTCTAAGCTCCCTTCAGGCTCTAACTACTGCGACCCTTCTGTGAATGGAACAGCTCCAGGGGTAGAAGAAAATTAGCTAAGAGAGCTAAAAGAAAAGGTATGTTTGGGGAGGAATGGGGAACGGGAATCGTGATCCGAGGGCAGCAGAAACTGCAAGTCTAAACATCTAGAATGTGTCTCACTCCCTCCTTTCCCTTGCCTCCCACTCCGACACCAGCTAGAGTATATCCTCCCAATGGTTGTGTGAACTTGGGCCGGCAAGCTCCATTGTTTTGTCCGTAAAATGGGGATAAATGTTGGGGGTACTGCCTCTCCTCACAGGGTGGCTGTGAGGATGGAAGTTATGAGGGAATTTTATTCTTACTCAGTTCCAAGGACTACGAGAGCCAGATTAGCTAGCAGCAGTCAATTTTCCAGTGACGGGGGCTTAGCTCTCCTGGACCCCGAGTTCAGAAAGGCTACCCAATGAGGCAAAAATACATTTTTTGCTCGATTCATTTGTTGCTTAAAAATCTCAGGGAGGGCCTCACCCCAAGGTCAGGTGGACTGCGTTTGCACCACATATACTCGAACACACACACACCCCATCTTCTGCCACAGGCTAGATACTGGGAAGGGGGGGAGGGAAGGAGGGTGGTATTAATTAGATCAGAAGACTAGATCATAGATCATAGGGAATCATATGAATATATTTGGTCTGTGTTCCACTCCCAGTGGGGCTGCTCACTCACTCTACAAAGATAAGCTGCTACCTAATCAGAAAGATTTCTATCGCAAGCTGTATGTGAGCTGGGGCAAGTTTCGTCCCAGCTCTGACAACCACTGTTCAAGAGGACCCTCCCAACTCTGCCCATTTATAAGCCGAGGACCCTTGTAGCTCCAGCATTCGGTGTTCTAAGGTCTTTCTGGGCACCGACATTCTATGGTCTGAGGAACCTCCCAGCTCTGGCAGCCTTTGTCCCAAGGTCCGTACCATCTTTGGCATTCATTCTATGTCTGAGGACCCTTCTAGCTCTGGCATTTGGAATTCGAAGGTCCCTTCTTTCTAGCTTTGACATTTTATGATCTAAGGACCCTCCCAGCTCTGGCATTCTCTGTTCTAAAGTCCCTCCCAGCCGTAACATTCTATAATCTAAGGACCCTCCCAGCTCTGACATTCAGTGTTCCAAGGTCCCTTCCAGCTCTGACATTCTGTGTTCTCAGGTCTCTTTCAGCTCTAGCATTCTGATTCCCAGAGGCCCTGAATTCAGGCAGGAGTTTGGGCAGCTGGCAGCAGTATCCTGGAACAGGGAGCAGGTGAGCACCCCCCTCCCTTTCCACCCCACTAGAAGTAGCTCTTAGGAGAGCAGCACCCCCTCCCTCCCAAATCCTTCCCTCCCCTGCCTCCCTTGCTGCCCAGAGGGCAAGAGAACCCACCATCAGCTTCCAAGGTACTTCACTCAGCTGGTGTTGCTGGGCCTGGAGGCTCACCCTCAGCATCTGGCTGTGAGCCGGTTCCCAAAGTCCCTAGCCAAAAAATGGTTCTCTCTTAAGCAAGCAGTCTGTGTAGCCCCAGAGGCAAAGCAGCAGTGACTTAGGGAGGGAGCCCCATAGAGAAAGTTGGCTTATTTCCTTGGGACTCCTGCCCCCCCCAACTCGACTCCCTAAGCCCACACACACAACAGGGTATAGAGCACCAAAGAGAGACAAATGGTGCCCAGTTGTGAGCCAAAGCTTGGCTCGATGCTTGGCAAGAGCAAACAGGGGCAAAGCCACCCAGGCCTTAGAAGAACACAGAACCCGCAGACGAGAGAGTTCACTGTCCAAATGCAGCAGGTCAGCAGTGGAGAAAGTGGCCACTGAGAGGCACTTGGTTAGAGAGATGTAGGCGTCCTCCTGGCTCAGCTGATTTGGGATGGGTGGGTGTTGGGGGAAATACATTGATAGACTCATAGTAAGTCTGAACTGCAAGGGATGTTTGAATGGAAAATGTCAGACCAGGAGAAGGGGACCTTGAAGGGCAACTAGTCTGACCTCCTCATTTTACAGGTGGGTAAAGGCGAGACTCTGGGAAATTTTTGACTTGCTCGTGTTCGTCTAAAACCAGGATGTGAACACAGGCCCTCTGATTCTCAGGCTAATGCTGTGTCTCCCCCAGTCCTTCAGCCTCTCTCTTCACTTCCCAAGCCCTGGATGAGAATTCCCCACTGAATGATTTCCTCTCTTGTTTTGATTTTTTGTTATTTTTAATTACTTTATTATTTTGGAGGTTGGGTCTCCCTAGCTCAGCGAGGTTAGAAGTGCACTAGTCAATCACAGCGGATCCTACACCCCATCCAACCCTCCCTAGGCAGCAAAGCGATTCACCAGCCTCAGCCTCCCTGGTGGCACCAAGCCCACAAGAATAACTTCCTTTCTGCTCTCTGTGGAGGAGGATCACATGATCCTCCATGCCTGAAATAGACTCCTTTCTCTTTCATCTCCAATAATCAAAAAATCATTTCTTTCCTTCATGCCTCCACTCAAATTGCTGCCTCCTCCGGGAAGCCTTCCCTGAAGCCATCCCTGAAAATCTCTTTCTTGAAATTCTTCATAAATCTCTCCCTTGCTGTCCTCACCATTTAATATCAGCTGATTTATGTAAGGCTATGAAGTTTACAGGGCATTTTTTCATGCAGAATTAGGTTTGTGTCTTATCTTGGGTCATTCTGGTTTCTATACACATCCTTGACCCCACCCCTCATCTCCATCACCCCCTCTCCCAGCCCCAATAGACAAAGCCCTTAGAAGGCAGAGATGCATAGTTTTTATTTTTTAATGTCAGTGTTTCTTTTTAGATTTAGATTTCAAGGGTTTTTTTGGGGTGAGGCAATTGGGGTTAAGTGACTTGCCCAGGGTCACACAGCTAGTAAGCGTTATGTGTCTGAGGCCGCATTTGAACTCAGGTCCTTCTGACTCCAGGGCCAGTGCTCTATACACTGTGCCACCTAGCTGCCCCCGCCTTGAGATTTTTCTTTTTAACAGTCATCACCAAACTCAAACATTTAAGCACAGAGAGAAGAGAAAAAGAGGATTACATGTAAAACTCTGAACTTTGGTTATAGGCAGATTTTAATAATTCACAAAAATAAGTTAAAAAATTAATAACAAATTATCTGCTTTATCTCTTTATCCTCTTCTGGTTTTTTTTTGTCTTTTATTTCTGTAGATTTTTGTTCTGTTGATGTATTTTTTTTCTTTTTTTGCATCTGTGCCATTTTCTACTGTCTCCCCATTCCCTCTGCTCAGCCAATGCTATTTGTCATCTTTGTATTCCTGGCTTGAGGCACAGAAGCCTGTCAGTGCACAGTAGGGACTCAGTAAATGTTTGCTGGGTTGATTAGAAAGAAACACCTAGTTTGGGAAAAGAGACTAACCAGGGGTGGGGAACCTTCAGGCTCGAGGCCACGTGTGGCCCTCTAGGTCCTCAAGGGCGGCCCTTTGACTGATTCCAAATTTCACAGAACAAATCCCCTGAAGAAAAGGACTTGTTCTGTCAAACTTGGACTCAGTCAAAAGGCTTCACTCAAGGACCTAGAAGGCCACATGTGGCCTCGAGGCTGCAGGTTCCTTACCCCTGCATAGGCTCTCTACCTTGAAGAGGTCTTAGACGTCTCCTGGTACCAAGAGGCAGCTAAGTGAGTGGAGTCAATGAGACCCAAGTTTAAATGCAGCTTCAGATATTTACTGGCTATCTGCCTCAGTTTCCTCCTCTGTAAAGTAGGCATAAGGATACCACCCATTTCCATGGGTTATTGAGGGGATAAAATGAGACAATATTTGTAGAGTGCTTTGCCATCTTAAAAGTGCTACAAAAAAACACTCTATTATTATTATTACCAACTCCCTTATTTTACAGAGGTGAAAAGGGAGGCCCAGAAACGGGGCCCAATAGTCAGAGACAAGAGGTGGTCTAGGTCCTTTATTTCAAATATCCATCAGATACCCATCCTGACTCGAGCTTCTGGAGTAGAATTTGGTGGAGCGAATCGTTTCCTTCAGTTCAGGTCACCCTCTCAGCCTACCAGGAACCCAAATTAAACCAACCAGCCTTCTTTTTAGATGCCATCTTGGGTGCCTTCACATGAAATCTGAAGGAAGTCTCCCATCCATTTACCCTCAGAGCCAAAGTGTGGACATACACCTTGTCCATGTTGGGATGGAGCTGATATGATAAGGCTCATACCTGAGCCTGACCCAAGCAGGGGAATCCTTAAAAATTGAACAAGGTAGACAGTCAGTCTTTGATTGAGTACAAATACATTATCTGAGCTACTTGTGACTTCAGAGAGAACTAGGGTCCAAGGTACTAGAGGGAGCACAGAAGCCTCAGTAATCAAGCTTTATTTTTAGGGCCAGCTGCATCAAGAAGCTAGGGGGAAAAGAGAGAACACGAGATTAAATAGGCCCAGTGGAATGGCCTGACCAGACTTCTGAGAACCAAGTTCATGAGTTATCTTCTCAAAGAGGACTCGAAGATGTATCCAGGCTCCTTTCAGTACAACAGCCACAGTGGAGACAGTCGAGGCCCCTATGGCCACCTGCAGAACCCCAACTTTGGGCCAGGCCCAGCCTATGCATACTATATGGGATACCATCAAGTGACCAACTTGGATGGCCATAGGCAGTGGTTTGGGAGCTGGGGGTCTCCCTACACCCCTCCAAAGATGGACTGGATGTCCTCTGGTGAAGACCCCTCAGATAATGTGAGGAAGTCTTCGTCAAGCAAGACCCCCTACAGCTCCCCTGACCCCAACAGCCTGCCCCTTTCCAGCACTCCTGGAGAGTACTCTCCCAAGGATGTGGAGCCCCACTCCTGCAGCAGAAATGGCCCCCCCACCTATGCTTGGATGCAAAAAACCATGGGATATACAGGTAAGGTCTAAATAGCATCCCCCCTTCTTGTTACCCAACTAACCTAGGCTCACAGGACTTGAGCTAGTCTGAAAGGTCCCTTCCAACCCCCTTATTTTATAGAAGAAAAAACTGAGGCCTATTGAGGGGTGGGGGAAGGGAAAGAAGTATATCTTTGGATCTGGAAGGGACCTCAGAGGTCATTTAGTCTGACTCTTTTCTTTTTTTTTAATTGGTTTATTTATTTTTAGTTTTCAACATTCACTTCCATAAGGTTTTGCATTTTCAATTTTTCCCCCGACAGCATGTAATCTAATATAGGCTCTACATATACATTCATATTAAACGTATTTTCACATTAGTCATGTCGTAAAGAAGTATTAGAACCAATGGGCAACTCCCTCATTTTACAGAGAAGAAACTGAGGCTCAGAGAACCAAGTGACTTGCCCAGGGTCACCCAGGTAGTAAGTAGCAAAGCGGGGATTTGAACCCAGGTCTTCTGATTTTTTTCCCTACACCAAACTGCCTCCAGAGAGATCAGGGAATGTTGGCCTTCACACAAATCACACCCTGACCCCAATCTAGATAGTACAAGATACTGAACTTATCTTTTGCCCTCCATAGGTAAGACGCCAAGGGGTCCAGGTGAGGCAGGAGAAAGTCACAATATTTTTCTATACTTGTGCAAGTTGGTACAATCCCTATCTGTGGATATTAAGCAGGCTTTTTCTCCAATGCAGGAGACCAAGTCTGTCACCCTCTCCCTCCCCACCCCTATCAGGTTTCTATCTTCTCTTGGCCCAGCATCAAATGCGCCTGGTGGGGAGGGGTGGAGGAGGGCAGCACAGTTAGCTAGTGGCATAGGTCAAATTGTCCTGATACTGAAATTCATGAAGGGAGAGAGAGCCTGAGCAGGGAAACAGCAGAGCTAGATGGAACATTGGATATCACTGAATCCAAATCCTCTAATTTTCTTTCTTTTTTTGAAGAAAGAGTAAAGAATGCTTTCCTGCCCCTCCTCCCCACCAAAGAGAGAGAGAGAGAGAGAGAGAGAGAGAGAGAGAGAGAGAGAGAGAAAATACCAAACCAAAAACCTTCTCTGGAACAGAACACTGAATGTCAAAAAAATGCTTCAGCCAGCCTTGTTTCCTTTCGGAAACCACAGCAGGACTCATTGAGATCAGCTACAATGAGGACCTTCCTAGAAGTTCAGAGCTGGAAGGATCCTCGGGGATGAAACATCCACTTTCCAGAGGATGAGGACAAAGAGACCAGTCAGAGGAATGGAGCTGTCTGAGGTCTCACAGCTAATGACTGGCAGAGAATACTCTTGGGTCTCCAACAAGACTCCTCTTACACCTCCAAACTTCTCTCCCTTAAAAGCTCTGAAAGGCATCATATTGCCAGGTGAAAAACCTGATGATGAGAAAAGAAGGTGGTGGTCTCACTAGGGTATTTTGTGATTTTGAGCTATACCAATATGTGCAGGATTTGTATTCGCATGGGGTGACGGGAAAGAGAAAGGAAGGGGGAAAGTACTCCCTTTCACTTACGCAGATTAAAAACCCCTTTGCAGTTGATCCAGTGGTGTTCAAGAGTTTCTCTAAGCAGAAGGGCAGGCACTTGGACCCCAATCCCCCACCCCCACCCCTTTGCAGCCAACCGGATAATTGAACCTCTCAGATACTGGCTGGTGCTCAGACATCGAGCACCCAGTCCATCCCTGGGTCTGCACTGGGAGACTTTTGAACATACTAGATCCTGCCAGAGGTTTTGCCCATCTAAGGCATGGAAAGACTGGTGTCTCTTCCCCCCCGATGAGGAGATTTTAGAGGAAGAAGCTTACTGATACATCACCACACATCGACTGCCCTACGAGACATGCCAGTGGGTTGATAGATAGTTCTAGCAACTTAACCAACACTCCTGTACTGTGTACCTGAAGGAAAGCTCAGTAATTTTAGGGCCAGGGAAAACCCCAAAGCAGACCCGCCTAATAATTCCTTAGTGTTTTCTACTCCATCATTGATCTGAGCGTTTTCTTTACTAATCTTGCTAAGGAACAAGTCAGAGCTAATCATAATCATGCCCCAGTGCCCCAAGCACCTCTCCAGGACTCCAAGTTATAGCTGCTCTTCTGCATTGGTGGAGGCAGTTTCCACTCTGGGAGGTCTCTATGCTAATAAAATTCCAGGCCTGTTCCAAATAAACTTCTAACCTTAAGAGTTCCCATTATTTTCTCTTTAAAGATGAGAAAATTGAGACCCCAGGAAGGGAAGTCATCACACAAAATCTACAGCAAGGAAATGGTGGGGCCAGTACCGTGGCATAGGTCTTCCAGTTCCAAATTTGGTGCTCTCTCTGCTATACCAAGCTGCTTTCCTTCTGTGTGATCTGTGTAGGGAGGTATCAGACTAGCTGTATGCCATTGGCTATCTCAGTAGATGGGCTCACTCAACAGACAGCCATCACTGGGGTTATTAAAGATGACTCGGGGGCAGCTAGGTGGCACAGTGGATAGAGCACCGGCCCTGAAGTCAGGAGGACCTGAGTTCAAATTCGGCCTCAGACCAAACACTTGACACTTACTAGCTGTGTGACCCTGGGCAAGTCACTTAACCTCAATTACCTAAAAAATAATATGAAGCGGGATACTCTAGAGAGAAGTCCTAGGGAGGTAAGGAGCAGAAATGGGGTAAAGGGAGCAATGATTTCTTTGCTGTGAATTCCTAGAAAGACTGATCTTTGCACTTTCTTGTGCTAAAGCTGAAATAATAATACCCAGTCATGGGACTATAGCCATTGATGTTTATCAAATATACACTTTCTTCTTGTCAAATGGGTAGAGCCAATATTATTATTCTGGTTTTACAGTTAAAGAAACTGAAGCTAGTAAGTTTCTAAACAGGGACTGGTCCCCAGGTCTCCTGACTCCAAGTCCTTACTACACCAAGAGTACAAAGCTAATTGACTCATTGTAGGACTGAGCCCACAACTTTGTTCTCCCAGGCTCAGGGTTCTAACCATCTGAGATAAGTGGCCTAAACAACCTCAGGCTGCTATAGCCTTGAGCATGCACAGTCAGGAGACTGGTTTTCTGGGAGAACCTGGGAATCAAGCCTTGTCTTCTGCCCTGTACCAAGGGATGTGAGGGAGGGTCCTCTGGATTTTGTCTGTACTTGACAGTATTGTACACAGAAAAATATCCAGGGAGTTTAGGCATAGGTGAAAGAATCCATAGAATTAAGAGGACATAAAAACCCTAGAGCACCAGTTCAAACAATCAGCCAAGCAACAACCATTCATTAAGCACCTACTGTGTACCTCAAACTGTGCCAGACCTCAGGGATAAGAGTACAGGGAAACAACCTTAATTCTGAAGGTCCTTGCATTCTAAAAGGGAAGACAACAAGGGAATACCGACATATACATACACATCCAGAAAAAAATGCAAGGTGGTTAGAGAGGGAGGGAGGGAGAGAGGGAGGGTACTAGTAGTGGAGGCTATCAGGTAAGTCTTCGAGAAGGTGGTGTTTGTGCTATGTCTTCAAGGAAGAGAGGGGCTCTGTAAGGTGTCTGAGCTCAGGATGTTGGAGCTAGATGAGACTTTGGAACACAAGATGGCAGGACTCAGAGGGACCTTGAGGACTTTCTTGTCCAAGGCGGGGGAAGTGACTGACCTAAGGTCACACAGGTACTATACAGTACAGGCAGAATTGGAACCCAAATAGCATGAGGGAAAGGGAGGAGGCACAGGGGTGGGAGATAGGGAGTTCGAAAGGGGATGAGAAACCAAAGGCTCTGGAATACCTGGCCTCTCCCTCCCCCTAGGCTGGGGATGGAACAGGCAGTTTGCACCTGTACTGGATTGCCGTATGCCAAACGGCTTTCACCACCTCCTGGAGGCTGTGCCTTCACAGGCAGTGTCAAGTAAGGAGTTAAGCAATCATCCAGCAACTTTGATCCTGGTAGAAAAGTCATGTGTGACTTCTTTCTTTCCCAGAAAGACTTGCCTCACCTGTTTGACTCCCTGGTCTGTGCAAATGGGCCCAGCTCAGTAAGTGTTGAGCGAAGGGTGATGGGAAAGGTTGACCATTGACCTTAAAATCCTAGGCTTAGAGTTGGAAGGGAACTCAGGGACCAGCTAGTCCACCCCTTTATTTTTACAGAGGGATAAACTGAGGCGCAGAGGAGGAAGTGACTTGCCCAAGGCCACACATAGGATCCTGGCTCTAGAGCTGCAAGAGACCTCAGAAGTCATTGAGTCCAACCCCCTCATTTTACAGAGAAGGAAACTGAGGCCGGGGGTGGGGGGGAGGACTTGCCTAGAGTAGCGGTCATTTCCCCTCCCTAGGCTTCAGTTTCCTCCCCGTAAAATGAGGAGACTGAACTAACTGAGCTTTGGGGTTTCCCTTCTGACTCTAACTCTCTGGGCCTCAGAGGATCGTCCAGCCTTGTTAGTGGGAGGCTGCCGGAGAGAAAGTCTTCTCCTGAGTCTTAGGTTCTGAGATCCTCTCTGTCCCAGGGGGCACCTAGCCCTTTGAACACTTCTCTCGCCTGCCTCCAGTGCAGACGCCTTTGATGTGCGGTCCCTCACAAAGGGAAAGCTGGCCTTCCACAAAGGGTGATGATTTTCACAGCAAATAAAGAAGCCTGGTCTGGCCTTAATTGTCCCCGAAAAGAAACTGCTGGAGGGAAGGGGAGGGCAGGGGAGGGCCGGAGAGGGGAGCACTGGGCTTTATGGGCTCTGGAAGTGCTGCTTGAGACTGAGGCCTGCGCTCTTTCTCCTCCCTCATTCTAGTCTAGTGCCTGGCAAGCCAAAGAATGGGGAGAAAGGGAAGGGGGGGATGGGGGAAATTGGGAGAGTGCCGGCTCTGAGCAAGACCTCAGGTGTTAAGCCCTAGATGGTTGTGAGCCCCTTATTCCTGGGGAATCTGGTGGAATGGGGAGAACATAAGATTTCAAGGCAAAGGACCTGGGTTCCAATCCTGCTTCTGCTACCACTACCTGTGTGACCTTGGACAAGTCAGTTTCCTTCCTTAGGCTTCCGTTTATCCCTCTGAAAAATGAAGGCATTGTACTAAATCTCTTAAGAGTCAGGAAGACCTATGTTTGCATCGTTCCTCATACTAGCTATGTGACCTTGAGCAAGTCCCTTCCCCTCCCTGGGCCTCAGTTTCCTCCTCTGTAAAATGAGGGCATTGGCCTCTGAGGTCCCTTCTGGCTCTATGAGGCTATGGGTGTTAGATCTAGATTAGGTTAATGAACAAGACTGCCTAGTTCAGCCCCATTTATACTGCTTGGAATCCTTACTTTTCAGTAGGTAAAATCTGGCCTGAGGACATCAGAGAATCTGCTTGGGAAAAAGCCCTGCTAGCCATTTTCCTATAGCATTTTTAACCTAGAAATAGGCTTCTCTAAGGGAGAGGGGGAAAAAGATGGAAAAGGATGATCTGGAAAGGCGCTGGCCCTGCCTGGAATGTCTACCACAGTGCAGAGTCCAGAGTAGTAGTAGTAGTAGTAATAGTAATAGTAATAGTTGACATTTTTAAGTGTCTACTATGTGACTGGCAGTATGCTAAGCATGTTACAAATATGATTTCATTCTATCCTCACAGCAACCCTGGGAAGTAGGTGCTATTATTGTCATCCCCGTTTTTACAGTTGAAGAAACTGAGGCAGGTGTTCAGTGACTTGCCCAAGGTCACACAGCTAGAAAATTTCTGAGATGGGATTTGAACTCAGGCCTTCTAGACTCCTGGCTCTGGGCTCCAGCCACTACACCATCTGGCTGCCTCCAGCGAATATCTTACTTTTCTGTCTTCTTCAGTTCTGCATATATCCCTCCCACAACCCCTACACAGCCTTGAGGGGGAAAAAGAAAGGGGAAAAAAAAGCAGTTTAGCAAAAATGAACCTATTCCTGTAGTCTGTCAGCATAAGCACTATTACACACCCATGGCCCCCCACCTCTGTGAAGAAGAGAAAGAGGTGACTTTGGTCAATTCTTCAGGGAGCCACTTTAGACATTCAGTGTATGATCCTGAACACATAAAGGAAAACAGAAACAACAGGCTTCTCTCATCACAAGACTTTGACCAGGAGGGAGTCAGAAAGCAGCCTGTGTGACCAGATGCTAAACAAGCATTGTACATTGCTGAAACAGAAAAGCTTTGAAAGGAGCAGCTGGAGTACCCAGGGCTTGGGGTTTCCAGCAGGATTTGTTTGGACATATTTCACTAGTCTGAATTGGAATCTACTTAGGGGTAGAGAGGAAATTGACCTGGGCTGGGCTGAGCTCATCTACGTTGAGACAAACAATTGACCCAGGGATTATCAGTACCTGAGATGAGGTAACAATTGGAGGAGTTGGGGGAGGGATAAGAGAACGTAGCCTCTCTCTACATCTCCACTAAAAGTGCTTCTTTCTCTTCTCTTTCTCTGTTCCTCTCACCTCCTTTCCTTTCCATTCCACTCCATCCTTTCCAACAGATCATGCCCTCTATCATCCCCACTCTCTCACTAATCAATTTCTTTCTGTCTACTGACTGATTCCCCACCACCTACAAACACACCCATGTCTCTCCCATCCTCAAAAAACCGTCCCTTGATCCTTCCATCCCCACTAACTTTTGGCCTCTATCTCTCCTTCTTTTTGTGGCTGAACTCCTCAGGGTCATCCACAATTGGTGCTTTCATTTCCATTCCTCTCATCCTCTTATTAGATCTTTGTACTGAAACTGCCACCTCCAAAGTCACTAATGGACTCTTAATCCCCAGATCTGTTGCACTGGTGAGTGCCTTTTCTCAACCCCCATTCTTCTTGACGTCTCTGCAACCTTTTGCCCTGTGTCTCACCATCTTCTCCTTTGATATTTTCTTCTCTCTAGGTTTTGGGGACACGGCTCTCTATTGGTTCCCCTATCTGTCAGACTGTTCCTTCTGGGTCTTCTTTCTAAGTCACACCCACAAACCATGAGTATCCCTTAAAGCTCTGTCCTGGACCCTCTTCTTCCTTTATGCTGTTTTATTTGGTGAACTCATCAGTTCCCACAGATTCAGTTTATCTGTATGATAATTATACATTATCTGTATGATAATGATTCCCAGCTCGACTAATTCAGTCCTAACCTGCAGACTCACATCTCCAACTGCCTATTGGCCATCTTAGACTGGATCTTAAACTCATTATGTCCAATACTAAACTCATCTCCCCCTCCCCCAAGTCCTTCCCTCTTCTTCACTTTCCTATTGATGCCCAGGACACCACCATCCTCCCAGTCGCCCAGGCTCACTATCTAGGTGTCATCCTGAATCCTCACTCCCTCTGTTGCCAAAGCCTGCACATCTGGAACATAACATCTCCTGTATACAACCCTTCTCTCCTCCGACATTGTCATCACCCTGGTGTAAACCCTCACAGCTATTGGACTATTGCAAGAGCCTGTTGGTGGGTCTGCCTGCCACAAGTATCTCTCCAATCCAGCCCATCCTCCCACTCAGCTGTCAAATTGATCTTCCTAAAGAGCAGATCTGACCATGCCACCCAGCCCCACCCCATTCCATAAACTCCAATGGCTCCCTATTGCCTTCAGGATCAAATGGAAAATCCTGAGTTTGGCTTGGAAAGCCCTTCCTAAACTGGGTCCCTCCTACCTTTCCAATCTTCTTACACCTCTCCCCACCGCCCTCCATACTCTTTGATCCAGAGACACTGATGTCCTTGCTGTCCTTCACATAAGATACTCTATCTCTCAGCTCCAAACATCTTCATGGGCTGCATCCCAAACCCCATGCCTGGAATGCTCTCCCTTTTCATCTATGCTTCCTGGAATCCCTGACTTCCTTCAAGTCCCAGCTACGATTCCATCTTCTGCCAGAAGCCTTTCCTCCTGAATCTTGGCATTTTACTTCTGAGATTACTCCCAATTGATCTTGTTTGTACATAATTGCTTGCATGTTGCACCTCCCATTATGCCGTGAGCTTCTTGAGAGCAGGGACTGTTTTTTTGCCTGTATGTGTATCCCTAGCACTTAGCACAGGGCTTGGTACGTAAGCAGGGGTTTGGTTAATACGAGTTGACTGAGTGTGTTGCTTTTTCCTCTCTTCAGTGGAAAGTAAGATTGGTCAGATGGCAGAGGACTTGAACACCAGGCTGAGCATCAGACAATATTAGGTTCATTTTGTCATCAAACAAATCTCAGATTACAACCACTCTCCCCACTACGAAGGTTCATGGGATTAAGTGAGATGGAGTGGAACCTCCCCATTTAACAGATGAGGAAACCAACACCCCAAAAGGGCAAGTGATTCTAAAGAGGGCTCTTAGCTCAGTGCTTGGGGACAAGTGGGATATCTCTAGTCCCAGTGAGTGCCAAGGAAACTCACCAGTTGAATTTTGGGGAAAACACTGTCAATTCAAAAGTTCAGTTCAATAAATCTGTAGCCAACTGATGCAGTGAACAGAGTACTGGACTTGAGGTCAGCAGGATCTGAGTTCTAGTTCTGCCTTGGGCAGTGACTTAACCTCTCTCAGATTCCGTTTTTCCATCTGTAAAATGGGTATCTACTGTCCAGAGTAGGCAGCGAGGTGATGCTGCAGTGGCTAGAGTACTAGGTCTGCAGTTATCCAATAGATGCAGACTCATTTTCCTGAATCTCAGACACTTACTAGCTGTGTGACCCTGGGCAAATCACTTAACCCCATTTGCCTCAGTTTCTCATCTTTAAAAAGAGCTGGAGGAGGAAATGGCAAACCATTCCAATATCTTTGCCAAGAAAATCCCAAATGGGGTCACAGAGTCAGACACAACTGAAATGACTGAACAACACTTCCCACAGTTATGAGGATCAAATGAAATGATATTTGTAAGGTGTTTTGCAAACCATAAAAGCTATTATATAATGAGCATTTATAATGCTAGTTATTATTATTACTATCATTAAACTCCCACTGTGTTTGTGCTAGGAGAGATGCACGGTTTAGATAAGACATAATCCTTGCCCTCCCTCCTAGAGGTCCTGTTCTAGTAGGAGTGACCTCTTGTAACACAAACACACACTCTAGCAATGAATGTCTCCTGCCATAATCTCCTCCTGCCTGACCCAGAATGTCCCACCTCCTCAGTCCTGTTCAGGCCACATCTATGTTCCAGAACAATGTGTTCAGATCTAGGTATATTTTTGGAAGGACATCAGCTAGCTGAAGGAAGCATTGTCGACTTAGAGAAGACTTGATTTGTTTCCCAGAGGTTCCCAAAGTGGGCAATACCACCTCCTCAGGGGACACTGGAATGATGCTGGGACGGGGGGAGCATGGTAGTAGCCTCAGGTGCAATTGGAGGGTGTTGAATAAAAATGAGGGGGCAGTGGAAGCATAAAGAAAGAAGAAAATTTTGAAAAACCATTTGTACATGTTTCATCTGTTGTGTAACAGATTTAAAGTCATAGTGATTGCATTATTTTCCAATTAAAATACAAGTTATAACTGAGCAGTAGTCAAGTCCACCAATAGGTCTTAACAAGCAAGTGTTGGCAAGGAAGCATGTCTCGTGTTGTCAGGAAGTGCAGCATGCATTGGCAGGAATATGTGTGTGTAATGACTTGTTTACAATATGCTAGTATATGCTTACATGATGCAATATTGCGTAATCAAAATTTCAATGCAGGAAAAACCCCACAAATTTATAATAAGTTATTAAATTTAAGATGCATCATTTTAAAAAATATATATATTATATTTTTTGAAATGATGCAAATTTAAAAAAAAACCATTAAAGGTTTAAAGAAAGTAGATTTCCAGGGAGGCACTGAGTAATTTTTTTTGAAAAGGCAGGTAGGTCAAATAAATTTGGGAACCTCTGGTTCCTCCTCAGAGGGCAAGCCTAGAAACAGTGGGTGGAAATTACATTTGGGCTCAAAATAGAGTCAAGAGAGCATGGGGTTTGGAGTGGGGGGACCTCAGTTGAAATCCCAGCTCTGCTTCTTATTACCAATGTGACCTTTGGGTAAGTGGCTTCACTTCTCTGGATCTCAGCTTTCTAATCTGTAAAATGGGGCAGGAGTAGGTGGGAGTGGACTAGATCAGTGGTGTCAAACGCAAATAGAAACTAAAGCCATGCATAGGATCCTTGTGGGTGCATACTGACTTAGAAAACCATATATTAACATTATCTATGGTTTATTGTATTTTTTAATTTATTTTGTTAGATATTTCCCAATGACATTTGAATTTGGTTTAGGCAGCACCTAGGAAGTGTTATCGCCACAATGAAGCCAGGAGGCCTCATGTTTGACAGCTCTGGGCTAGATGATCCCTAGAGATCTAAATTTTTGGATTCTATCATTAGAACTGGCCAAAAGTGGGAAAGAGTGACTTTTCCATCACTGGATGTCTTCTGATTGGGAATAGCTAACATTGGTATAGCTCTCGACCATATATGATCTTGGTCCTCACAAGAATCCTGGGAGGAAGATGCTATAATTATTACCATTTTATAAATGAGAAAACAGAGGCAGATGAGATTAAGTAACTTGCCCAGGTTGTCTGAGGCAGGAGTTGAAATCAGGTCTTTTGGGCTCTAAGTGCATCACTGGCAGCCATGGGGTATTTCCACCTGCTCAGGTAGAGGTTAGTGTAGATGTGTGGCAATGTTCCTTCATGCTCGAATTCAGATGCACCTTCTCTTCCGAACAGGGAAAACAAGGAAAGAGAAGTACCGGGTAGTTTATACAGATCATCAGAGGCTGGAGCTGGAGAAGGAATTTTACTTCGCTAGATATATCTCCTCACCAAGACGATTGGAACTGGCATCCTCTTTGAACCTTTCAGAGAGACAGGTAAGTGGAGTATACTGAGCCTTCAGGGTTTTCCAGGAGTTTTTGTTTTTTTCCAAGAGTTGCTACCAGGGACTTAGAAGACTGAGGTGAGACAGGGAGGTTAATAGTAGTCTCTGGAGTCAGAAATCCTGGGCTCAAACTCTGGTGCTGCCATTCGCTACCTATTCAACTTTGGACCAGCTAGTTCATCTCTATGGGTTTTATTGGTAAAATGAAGGTGGCACCAGAGGGCCCTTCCAGCTCTAGGTGGAGGATTCTATATTTTTGATAGAATAGATAAAAAAAAAGCCTCCTTCCTTGAAGGGATGAGAAAAAAAGAATAGATTCTCATCTGGGTTCAAATATAGCCCTTGCCATATTTGAGGTTGAAATGACCTTTATGGATTTCCTTTATCTCAGTGATTCTCTGGAAAAAGTTATTTTTAAAAAGAAAACCAAGTATGTCACCAATGAAATTTGCAAATGGTAGGAAGTCCTGGTGGGTAGTTATCCTTCATTCTCGAAGAGGACCAAAATGACATCACTATGTTAGAGTCAAGGTACAGGATGTCCAACTGTGGCTGATCAGACCAATATGAACTCGGAAGGCTCTACCACAGGTCGGGCACACATAGGCCAAGTGAACATTTGGGGTGGATTCTCTACACTTACTCATGTCGTGTTTCTTTTGAGCTACATCAATTCTGCTTTGCTCATAGAGCACAGTATTTTCTCTGACAAGGGCACGCCATGCTGGGTGGTCCTGTGCCAGGGTCTCCCATGTCACACAATCAATTCCAAAGTTCTTTTTTTTTTTTTAAATTTTTTTAAGCAGTTGGGGTTAAGTGACTTGCCCAGGGTCACACAGCTAGTAAGTGTCAAGTGTTTGGTCTAAGGTCAGAATTGAACTCAGGTCCTCCTGATTTCAGGGCAGGTGCTCTATCCACTGTAGCTCCACCTAGCTGCCCCAATTATTTCATTCTTTGTACTTATATCTCCAAAGCCTATGCAGAACCCGGTAGAATACATTGTAGGAGATTAATAAATGGTTGTTATTTGATTGATTGATTGATTGATTGATTTTGGAGAGATCAGGAAGAAGGGACTGGGGTACCACTAGAGGGAAAAAAGGAGAGCAGTGCAGTCATCTTTGTTTCCAAGTAATTTTTACCTATCTGAGCATGAATCCCTTCTCATTCCACCCTCCTGGGGTTCTTTTTTAAAGAGGAAGAGTTCTGAGAATTTTCCCCATTATCCCATAGTGACAAGGCCTAAGGTGCCATTCATGACTTGGCAAAGATTTGGGGTGTGACAGGAGTTTCTTGCCAAGAAAAGCAGTCTTGCCCATCACTGCCTTTTCTAAACTTCCAATCCCTCCCTTTAGGTCAGCTGGATATGTCCCCACTCAGGCCTTGAGGGGGCCTCTAATTCCAACTCTCTGGCCCCCCAGAAACACTACTCAAGTTTCCTCTTCTCTGTTCCTACCCACACACAGCACAGCAAAAATGCACAGTGGTATCCATGGGTATGCCCAACTGGAGACTGAAAACTGATCTTGGCCTTCTATTTAACTGGAGATGTTTGTTCTTTCCTTTATCACCCCAGGATGAGAAAATGAGGGCAGAGGCCAGTAGGAGCTTGGGATTGGATTCCAAGGTTAGCTACTAATAGGCCCTAGCAGGAGCATCATGGAGTCCAAGATGAAAAGGACTTTAGGCCGTAGAGCATAAAAAAGTACGGCTTGGAAGGACTTTGTAACATAAGATCTCAGAAATCAAAAGAATTCCAGAAAACCACCACCATCACTATCACCAAGAATAGAGAATGTCACAGCTTGAAGGGTCATTAGAAATTAAAACGTTGCAGCATGGAACAACCTCAAAACAGAATGTGAGAGTTGGGATGGTCCTGAGAACATAGAATGGCAAAGCAGAAGGGACTTTAGAACACACAATATTCTACAGAGGGAATGTAGAACAGAGAACGTAAGATTTGGGAAAGATCTTAGTTTATACAGTGTCAGAGCTGGGAGGGGCTTTAGAACATAGAATGTCAGAGCTGGGAAGGGTCTTAGAACTTAGAGCTGGGAGGGGCCCAAGAAGGCCAATTTCAAAAACCACCAAAATTCTGGACCTCCAAGCTGTGAGGAACTTTAGAGACCAGAACACTGGACTTCGATATAGAACTCCTTCTAAGCTTACATTTAGGCTAGCCATCCAACCACAGTAGTTCTGAATCTGCCTAAATGCATAGAATAATCTCACCTGTATCTTACCACCTTACCTACATGAGAGACTGTTAAATAATGTGCTAAAATCAAGGTAAACCCTATCTCCACTACTCCCTTACCCTATAGGTCTAGGAAGCCTGTCAAAAAAGGAAATGAGATTAATCTGGAATGACTCGTTCTTCCTCTTTCATTTCACCGTGTCTTCTTCTAGATATCCATTCATTTACCATCTCTTTAATAGTAGATTCTAGACTCTTATGATCTTGGACAAATTCCCCTCCTTGGTCTCAGTTTCCCCCTCTGTAAAATGAGGGGGTTGGCCTAGATGTGCTCTGAAGTTTCTCTCAATTCTAAATCCTATGACATCCTGAGGCTTCAGCCAACATAGTAGATGGTGCAGTATTATCCTTTCTTTCCTACTTGACTCCTGTGTGGTTATGGGCAAGTTTTTCCACCTCTTTGTGTCTTTAGCTGTAAAATGGGCAGGACAGCCCTTGAAATACCTACTTGCCAGTACCTTTGTTAGGAGCAAATGAGACATAAGGCATCTTGCAAATGTTAAAGTGTTATGGAGCTGTCCATTATGAATATACGGAGCTGTCCATTATCAATATTATGACAATTTCCTTTTTTATTCTTTCATAGGTGAAGATTTGGTTCCAGAACCGTAGAGCCAAAGAGAAGAAACAAATGAATAGGAGATCCCTTCCTGCTGACAACAGCCAAGGCTCCTTAGCATGGGATTCAGGCCTGGCTGGCCCTGCTCAAGGGTTAGCCCTCATATGACTCATGTCCCCCTCTAATCTGGTCACTTCTCACCTGTGAGAGCTTGCCATATAGTTGGAGGTAGTGAGTGAGCTCTCAGTAAGGTGAAAAGCAAGGGCTAGGTTATAGGGGAGAATCCCTCTCCATTCCCATTAATCCCATTGAGGCAGCTGGTGGTACAGTGGATAGAGCACTGGGCCTGGAGTCAGGAAGACCCTAGTTCAAATTCTGCTTCAGACACTTACTAGCTGTGTGATCCTAGGCAAGTCACTTAACCTCAGTTTCCTCATCTGTAAAATGGGGATAATAACAGCACCTACCCCAACAGGGTTGTTGAGAGAATCAAATGAGATCACATTCATAAAAAGTACTCCATTGATAGCACAGTGCCTGGCCCATTGTAGGTACTGTATAAATGCTTATTCCCTTACTGTTCTCCTCTTCTCTGGTCACTTTATCTAGAGCGTCAGGTTTGGTTTGGAGTGTTGTGTGATAAGAGGACTGGATATAATACCAGAAGAGGATGGGCAGAAGAGAAAACTTGGGGGTGGGGGGGAGGGGATGATAGCTATAGACAAGTTTCCAAAGGGTTGCCAATGTGTAAGTGCCTGGCATATACTGGTTGCCTAAAAAATACTTGTAGGGAGCAGCTAGGTAGCGCAGTGGATAAAGCACCGACCCTGGAGTCAGGAGGACCTGAGTTCAAATCAGGTCTAAAAAACTTGACATTTACTAGCTGTGTGACCCTGGGCAAGTCACTTAACCCCGACTGCCTCATGAAAAAGCAAAAACAACCACAACAAAAATTGTGTAATTGAATGAAGGATCACACTTATAGGCTCATAGCTTTGGCGCTGAAAGGGACCTCAGAGACCAGAGGGGGATACTGAGGTCCGGGGAAGGGAAGTGACTTACTGTAGGTCACGCCTAGGATCCTAGATTGAATAATAATCATAATAATAGCTAGTATTTATATAGTGTTTTAAAGTTTACAAAGCTCTTTGTATATGTTATTTCAGTTGATTCTCACAACAAACCTGTGAGGTAGGTGCTATTTCCATTTTACAAAGGAGGAAACTGAGTAAGCCTCAAGGACTTGTCCAAGGTCACACAGCCAGCAATTGTTTGAGGCAGGATTCGAATTCAGATCTTCCTGACTTAGAGTCCAGTCCCTCAACCCCTGTGACTCTAAAAGCTGCCTCTAGAGCTGAAAAAGACCTCAAAAGCCATTTAGTCCAAACTCCTTTTACAGAGGAGGAAACTAGGGCCCAAAGAAAGGAAATGACTTGTCCAGGGTTACACATAGGATCCTCAATCTAGAGCTGGAAAGGACCTAAGAGGCTATCGAATCTAACCCCCTTCACGTTACAGAAAAAAAGTGTTAAAGAATAGAGAGGTTAGGTGATTTGTCCACCGTCATACAGTTCATAAAAATCTCTAGATGGGTGCTTGCTACCATGATCTCTGGTCAATCCAGACCATGTTCCTCTTAGGTTAGATTGTAGGATAGAGAAGTACTTTGCCTTCCCCAAAACCTCTTCTAAAATGCCCAAGTCTTGACCTTTCCTGTTCTTGGGGGCCAGCTTTGGGTTACTTCCATTCTAAAGACATTAAGGCATAAAATAAAAATAAATAAGGTGGGAGAAAAGATTGAGCTGGCCAAAAAAAAAGAAAGAAAGAAAGAAAAAAAAATGCAGCCTTCAATTCCAGCCTCAGGCTCTGGAGTCAATCGGCCACAACTCACAAGACCCAACTCTCTGACTTCCGGGCAATGGGATCTCAACCTTGGGAAGTCATATGACATAGTTTCTAAGGTCTCTTCCATCTCTGACATCCTGGGTTCATTCATTCATTCAACAAACATTAAAGATCTACTCTGAGATAGGAAAGTGTACAGGGGGAAATCTCGGAAATATAAAAACAAAAAAATCAGTGAAATCTAATTTTTAAAAAAATGTCTAGTCTGCTCAAAGCATAGAGCTAGAGCCAACAGAATGATCCGATCATGTAAGAGGTGGAAGGAAGACAATCAATGAATCAACAAGCATTTTTTTAAGCACCTATTATATACCAGGCACTGTGCTGGACGCTAAAATTCTATTGGAATTGGGAGATGTTAGTTAAGTGTATACAAAATATATACAAGCTAATTTGTCAGGGGGCTGGTGGGGGGGCACTAGCAACTGGGAGATCAGTTAAGGCTCCATAAGAGCTGAGGGAAGGGAGATTGAAGACATTTAGCCACTCAACCTCCCCGCAGAGATCTGGGAACTCCTAATCATGGAAAAGGGAAACTTTGGGGATTGTTATGAATTATACTCTAGTAAATGGTTAATGAAACATTATCAATAGCCTAGAGTAATTCTGGATATGGTATGGGGGAAAGGCAAAAACTTGTGAACAAATACTATATCTCAATAAATAACTCCACCTTTTCCATGAAGTCAATGTGTTAATTGGCATCTTTTTAGTTTTTTGGGAGGGGTTATATTTAATTAATTAATTAATTAATTTTCAGGGTTTTATACTTTAATGGCAGATTTTGTTTGAACACAACATTCACTTCCCAATGCTCCTTCCCTACTTGGAAAAAAAAGTCAACACCTGTTTCTTTGGCCTTTTATTTTATGTGAATTAAAGCCTAAATGATGTCACACAGCCAGGCTGAAATAGTTTATAAAGTCAGTCAATCTCTTTTAAACTCATTGGTTGGGTGCCCAAGAGCCTCCAGGGCCTCTGAGTCTCGTGTTTACTCGGGCCCGGAGGCTAGTGTTCCCTCGGCCAAATAACCGAGGGGGGTAGGGGAGGAGGGAGGAAGAGGAGGACTGGAGTAAGAAGTAGTCAGTAGTCAGCCCAAATAGAATCATAGGCACTTACAAGTTAGGGCTGGGTGGATCATCTGATAGCAATAGTTCGGGCTCACGTAAATCGCATAGTGAAAGTTCCTGCCAGCCTGGAGAGTCTCTATATTTGGCTCTTGGAGTTTAATTTCATATTGAAATTTCCTGTACCCAAGTGCAAGACTTTACATTGATCCCTATCGAATTTCATCTCCTTAGATTCAGCCCAAGGCTTTAGCCTGTCAGGATCCTTTGGATCCTGACGCTGTCATTCACAGTGTTAGCTTGCCCTCCCTGCCTTGTGTCCTTGGCAAATTCAATGAGTATACCATCTATGCCTTTATTCAAATTATTAATAAAAAACATGAAATAGCCCAGGGCCAAGCATAGAACTCTGAGATACTCTATTGGAAACTGCTTGTCACATTGACATTGAATCACTGATGACTCTTCTTTGAGTTGGGCATCCCGCTCATTCGGAATCTATCTGATCATATTATTGTCTTCTCTACAAGAACAGTATCTGATACATTATCCTTGCTAAAATCTAGGTGGTAACCTATATCTACAGCATTTCCCTTATCTATTAGTCTAGTCATCCTATCAGAAAAGGAAAGGAGCCCAGGACCGCCACTTGAAAACACTTGAAAGCATACAGATAAATGGAGTTTTCCTTAAAATGATAAGAAGTATCTACCTAAAACTATCAGCTATCCCAATCAATAATGGGGATAAGCTAAAAACCCTTCCAATAAGATCAGGGGTGAAGCAAGGATGCCCATTATCACCACAATTATTCAATATCGTACTAGAAATGCTAGCTATAGCAATAAGGGAAGAAAAAGAAATTGATGGAATCCAAATGGGCAATGAGGTAATAAAACTATCTCTTTTTGCAGACCATATGATGGTATACTTGGAAAATCCTAGAAATTCAACTAAAAAGTTCACTGAAATAATTCATAATTCTAGCAAATTAGTAGGATATAAAATAAACTGATATAAATCATCAGCATTTCTATATATCACCAGCAAAGCCCTGTAAGAAGAGATAATAGATATTTCATTTAAAATAACCATAGACAATACAAAATACTTGGGAGTACACCTGCCAAGACAAACCCAGGAACTATATGAACATAATTATAAGACATTTTTATACAAATAAAGTCAGATTTAAATAATTGGGAATATATTACTTATTCACAGTTGGGCTGAGCCAATATAATTAAAAAGACACTTCTACATAAACTAATCTACTTCTTCAGTGCCATACCAATCAAACTACCAAAAAATTATTTTAATGAGCCAGAAAAAATAACAACAAAATTTATGTGGAAGAACAAAAAGTCAAGAATCTCAAAGGAAATAATGAAAAAAAAATGTAAAGGAAGAAGGTCCAGCAGTTTTGGATCTTAAACTATACTATAAGACAGTAATTATCCAAACTATCTGGTACTGGTTAAGAAATAGAAAGGTGGATCTGTGGAACAGAGTAGATATGCAATACACAGTAGTAAATTACTAGAGTAACCTTGTGTTTGATAAATGCGAAAGTCTAAGCTTTTGGGATAAGAACTCACTATTTGGTAAAAATTGCTGGGAAAACTAGAAAACAGTCTGGCAAAAACTAGGTATATATCAATATCTTACACCATTTACCAAGATAAGGTCAAAATGGATACATGATCTAGACATAAAGGGAGATATCATAAGTAAATTAGAAAAGCATGAAACATATTACCTACCAGATTTATGGATAAGAGAAGAATTTATCAATAAACAAGAGATAGAGAATACTGTAGGATATAAAATGGATAATTTTGATTATATTAAATTAAAAAAGGTTTTGTACAAATAAAACCAATGTAAACAAGATTAGAAGGAAAGCAGAAAATTTGGGGGAAATTTTTACAGCCGGTTTCTCAAATAAAGGTCTCATACCTCAAATATATAGAGAACTGAGTCAAATTTATAAGAATATGAGTCATTCACTAATTGATAAATGGTCAAAGAATATGAACAGGCAGCTATGTGCATTGTGAAAAAATGCTCTAAATTACTAGAGAAATGCAAATTAAAATAACTCAGAGGTACCATCTCACATCTATCAGATTGGCCAAAATGATAGAAGGGGAAAATGACAATTCTGCAGGGGATATGGAAAAATTGGGACATTAATACACTATTGGTGGAACTGTGGACTGATCCAATCATTTTGGAGAGCAGTTTGGAATTATGCCCAAAGAGTTATAAAACTGTGTATATACCCTTTGACCCAACACTACCACTATTATATCTGTTTCCCAAGGTGATCAGGGCAAAAAGAAAAGAACCTATATGTTCTAAAATATTTACAGCAGTTCTCTTAGGTGGCAAAGAACTTGAAAGTGAGGGGATGCCCATCAATTGGGGAACAGCAGAATAAGTTGTGGTTTACGATTGTGATAGAATACCGCTATGCTATAAAAAATGATGAGCAAGCAGGTTGGTTTTAGAAAAAAGTATGAAAAGACTTGCATGAAATAATGCAGAACAAAATGAGCAGAACTAAGAGAACATTGTATACAGTAACAGCAATATTGTTTGAAAAGTAACTGTGAATGATCAAGCTGTTCTGAGTAATGTGAACATTCAAATTAACTACAAAGGACTTATGAAGGAAAATCCACACCCAGAGAAAGAGCTGCTATATAAAAGTATGTATGTATTGTATGGTTCCATATATATATATATATATATATATCCTCATCAAATTACATTTCTCCTTCTCTAACGTGGGGTTGGGAGGGAGAGAAATAGGTAGCTCAGAGATTTGGAATGACTTTTCTAGATGAAGCCAGGCTGGCTCTTTGTGATCATGGCTTTCCTGTCAACTCTTTCTTTAATGATTCATTCTAGAATTTTTCCAGGAATCAAAGTCAAGCTTACTAGCCTATAGTTGCAAACTCTCTTCTCTTCTCTTCTCTTCTCTTCCCTTTTCAGAAGATCAGAATGACATTTGCCCTTTTCCAATTCTGTGGTACGTTCCAGCTGATCTTTGAGATATCTCAGTCCCATCATCTGCCAGTTCCTTCAGGGCTGAAGATGTGGTTCCTGGTGGTGATTCCAATATGACAAGGTTCCCTTACCGTCTCCTTAATCATTTGGGGTATCAACTGCCTGCCAGCCACTTTGATAGCTATTTCTGCCTTTCTCCTAGGTGGGAGAATTCAAGGAAACAGGAGCTGCTCTACTTTCTCTCATCATTTGTTCTTGTCAGCAACTCACTTCATTGATCCTTTTCTTGTCTCAAAAGGAGATTGAAATCAAAACAAAACAAAAACCGTTTTCCTTGCCCTTAGCTTTTGCTGCCAATCTCAGATCATCCTGAGCATTAGCCCTTCTGAAACTTCTTCTTCTTCTTCTTCTTCTTCTTTTTTTTTTTGGCAATTGGGGTTAAGTGACTTGCCCAGGGTCACACAGCTAGTAAGTGTCAAGTGTTTGGTCTGAGGCCAAATCTGAACTCAGGTCCTCCTGACTTTAGGGCTGGTGCTCTATCCACTGCATTACCTAGCTGACCCCTGAAACTTCTTAAAGAACTATGGCAAGCATGCCTCTGGCTTCTGCTCCCTGCCTTGCAGGTATATAGCTGTACCAGCATATAGTTTCTTAGAATCAAAATTGCCTATTGTGTTCCCCATGCAGGCACACTAGTGTCTTCAGACAAACTCCTCTTTTTCCTCCTCAGTGGAATTATTTTGCTTCAAAATGTCATTCTTGAGTGTTTCCCATCCCTCATGAACTAATTTTTTTCCTGTCAAATGGAATTCCCCCCACCTTTTTTTAAAATAGCAAATAAACCCATTTATCCAAGCAAACAGCAGCAGAAATCGAAGACATTATATAGATTAGAACAGCGGTGGGGAACCTGCAGCTTCAAGGCCACATGTGGCCCTCTAGGTCCTCAAGTGCGGCTCTTTGACTGAATCCAAACCTTACAGAACAAATCCCTGTAATAAAGGGTGAAGTTTGGATTCAGTCAAAGGGCTTCACTTGGGGACCTAGAGGGTCACATGTGCCCTCAGGGCCGAAGGTTCCCCACCCCTGGATTAGAATATAGGAGAAGTACATGAGAATACCTTTAGATGAAAGAGAGATCAGAGCTCTCAGCTCAAACCAAGAGAGAAGTTCTCTCTCCGAACTCTCCAGAGAGGCAAGAGGGAAATCAGGAACATGTTGAGGAACAGGCTTCCCCTTCATGTCCGCAGCTTCCAAAGTTTTTCTTTCTCTTTCCATATTTCTCTCTTGAAGTCTCTGCCACCATTCATGCCTCTTCCCCAAGAAGTTCTAGAACCAACTCGACCCTGTACATAAGCATGCAGCATCACCTCAACCTTCTCCCCACCAGTCCACAATCACATAGACAGCTACATGAAAACACCTCAGGCTTCAATGGAAGCCAATTACATCAAAATTGCCATTCTGTCTGCTATAATGATCCTCATTATCTGTTTGGCCCGTATCTATAGTTACAAAAAGATATCTTCTTCCTTGCTTCTCAAATTTGTTGATGATATCACCTTTTATATCTAAATCATGTATCCATTTGGAGTTTATCTTAGCATATGGTATGAAATGTTGTCCTAAACCTAATTTCTGCCAGACTGCTTCTCACTTTCCCCAGAAATTTTTGTTGAATAGTGAGTCTTTATTCTGATAAGATAGAGAGATCTTTCCCTTTCTGTGAGATCTTTCCTCTCCTTTTTCTAAATCCTTGGAAATATACTTTCCCAAAATCTAGATGACAACATTTCATACCATATACCAAGATAAACTCCAAATGGATATATGATTTAGATATAAAAGGTGATATCATCAACAAATTTGAGAAGCAAGGAAGAAAATATCTTTTTGTAACTATAGATATGGGCCAAACAGATAATGAGGATCATTATAGCAGACAGAATGGACAATTTTGATGTAATTGGCTTCCGCTGAAGCCTGAGGTGTTTTCATGTTCCCTATATTTTCCATCCTGGCAACCAGTTCCTTCCTTGGTGATGTGAATTTTATCTACAATAGAATTTCTCCTTGATAGTTCCTTCACCTTGTGAAGGATGAAATTATCATGAAAGGCCACCAATCAAATTATCGCAAGAACAAACATTTATTCCAGGGTTCGCTGTGTGCCAGGTTTGGGGGATAAAAATATGAAAGTGAGAGAGAGCTACTTTCTATAAAATCTCTTCATTCTGCTGGGGGTGAGGATAAGTAGAAAGATGCAAAAGAAATATATACTGATTGGAGCAATAACAATTGGGGGGTGGGGGGGAATCAGAAAAGGCCTCACAAAGGAGGTGGTACTTGAGCTAAGGGAGGTGGGGATTCCAGGAGTTCAGAGGTGAGGAGGGAGAGCAGTGCAAGCAAAATACAGTCTATGCACAGGGACAAAGACAGGTAGATGACGTGTTGCATGTAGGGCCAAGTTTGGCTGAAATCTAGAGGAGGTGAAGGGAAGCAAAATATAATTATCCTGGAAAGATAAGATGGAACCAGATTATGAAGGATTTTAAGTGTCAACTCGAGGAGATTGTATTTTATCCTACAGGCAATAGGGAGCCACTTACACTTTTTGAGCTGGGGAGTGGCATGGTCAGACCTGTGCTTTACAAATATCATTTTGATAGCTGTGTGAAAAATGGATTAGAAAAGGGAGAGAATGGAGGATGAGAGAACAATTAGGGGACTATAGCAAGTATACTGATGAGGGCCTGAACCGGGGTGATTGTGGAGAATGGAAGGGTGATTTATATGAGAGATGTTGAGGAGATAGGACTGACAAGAGATTTGATATTGGGGTGAGTGAGAGGAAAAGAATCAAGGATGACTCTAAACTTGTAAATTTGAGCTCCTGAAAGAATGGTGGTGTCCTCAACAGAACTAGGGAAGTAAAGAGGGGGTGCTTAGGGGGAAAGCTATTAGCTGCTCTACTTTTGGTAGAGAGAGGTCCTAGAGCAACTTGAATAATCCAAGTTCCCCATCACTACTATGTCATGACTCTGGATCAGGGTGGCTTTCTGTTTCCTATATGCTTCATTTATTCCTCTTTCTGTCCAGGTGGTACATATCAGATTAGGATGACAGAATCACTTCAGTTTCTCTTTCCAAGGAATAGAAAGCATACAATGTTAGAGTTGGACGGAACCTTAGAACATAGACCTCTATGATGCACTCTTTCCTCCATCTACTTTTTCTTCTTCTCAAGGTTAAACATATGCAGCTCCTTCAAACTATCCTCTCATTACATGAACTCAAGACCCCTGCCCCAATTCTGGTTGCCTCCCACTGAGTGCTTTCTAGTGTGTCAATTTCCTTCCTAAGCCATGGATCCCAGAACTAAGCACAGGTCTAGAGACATGGCATAAATAGGCCAGAGGACAGCTGGGCTATCACCTCCCTAGTCCTGAAAGCTGTGCCTCTCACGAGAAGATTAAATGAACTAGTTTGGTTTCCATTTTGTTCTGCTGACTCATAATAAACTTTCAGGCCACTTAAATGCCATGATCTTTTTTCAGATGAACTGCTTTCTAACCATGCCTGTCCATCATCCTATTCTTATGGCTGCTCACAGCATAGTTTCTTTGAACCCAACGCTCTGGGTTTCAGTTCTAACATTCCTGCATAATTTGATTTGGGGGTTTCTTTTGGGAGGTGACCAGTAGATTCTTTCTATTTTCTCTTTGCCCTGTGCTTCTAAGAAGATTGGGAAGTTTTCATTTATGACATCCTGAAATATGATATCTGGGTGCTTTTTTGGTTATGATTTTCAAGTAGTCTAATTATTTTTTTAGAATCTCTCTCATTGACCAGGTCAGTTGTTTTGTTTGTTTGTTTTGATATCTTACATTTTCTTCTGGTTTCTTATCTTATCTTTGGTTTTGTTTGAAAATTTCTTGTTGCCTCATTGGAATCATTGTTTTCTCTTTGGCCCATTCTCATTTTCAGGGAGCTCAGTTCTTGACTGAAGTTTACCACTATATGCTCTGAGCTATTAATTCTCTTTGCCATTCTCCCCCCACCCTCATCCCCAGCCCTCATTTCCTTTAGTGGAACATTTTGTATCTCTTGTTTAATTTCTTACAGGTATACTTGTAGTCTCTGTGGCCAGTACATTCTTTTCTCCAAGATTGTTGCTGGACTTGAGGAGTTCCTCTTTTCCAAGTTTATCTCTTGGGTTTCTCTAAGTCCGTAGTATTTTTTCATTGTGTTTGATGCTTTCTTCTGTTTACTCATATCTTCAGCCTGTCTCTGGATTCTGGTTCTGTGGTTGGGTCAGACTCCATGACTTCCCATATGCTTAAATGGACCTTGCTTGTTCCTGGATGCTGTGACCCTGACAGGTCTAGCCTCCTGCAGGTATTCCTGGCTTTTGACTCAGTCTCTTGGTGTTTGTCTTCGGTTTGGTCCTTGGGTCCTTCTCTAAATGTCTTCTTGTCCAGTGCTAATCCTGGAGTTGACTACATCCCTTGCTATGGGTCTGATGGCCCCCAGTTAGATGTCATTGATTTCACTGGTAATAGGCCTCCTGTGATACCCCAGGTGGTTTGCTTCCCAGATGCTGTCCTGGCTCTTTCTGCTGCTGTGGCTCTAGGTGGCCTGCCTGGATGCTGGCAATGCCTACACTCTGGTCTGGCCCTATCTCCTACACTGTATCTGTATTTCTTGCTTGTCTTTGCTTCAAGCTTCCACAGGATTCTTTCTGTGCAGTTCTGGACTACAGAGAGGAGCTTATAGTGGGTTTTCTTTGGTTTTCTTTGCCTGGCAGATTTTTAGAGCTTTACTGGTGTGTGTGTGTGTGTGTCTGTGTATGCAGGCTCCTCTATGTCCTAGCACACCACTATCTTCCCACAATTCCCTAGCTTATTCATGTGCAGTTGATTTTTTTGGTCTCAAGTGAAAGACTTTCCATTCATCCTTATCAAATTTCATCTTCTCCTCTTCAGCCCATTGCTTGAGCCTGTCAAGATCTTTTTGGCTGCTGACTCTGTGTGTTAGCTGGGTGTCAGCTGCAAATGTGATGAGAACACCATCAGTCTGACTTCTCATTCCACTGGGAAAGATCAAACACTCTAAATGCTTTAATAGACTGGCTCCAGAGAGCTGCTGTGGCCTAAAACATTCCTTCCCTAGTGACCAACCCTCCAGCCTCAGTCACATTGGTATTTGAGCAAGTTGGAAGACCTGGGCATGTTTCACCTGGAGAAAATCAGCAAGGTGGGAGCTGTGGGAGCTGTCTTCAGGTGCACAAAGGGCTGTCTCTTGGAAGAGGGTTTCCACTTGCCTTGTTTGGCCCCAGAGGCCAGTGCTGAGAGCTCTGGGGGAGTGTTTCAAAGGCCAATTTGGGCTTAAGGCCAGGAAAAGTTTACTAATAACTTTGGGGCGCTGCCCAAAGGAGAAAGGCTCCCTCTCAGCAGAGGGGTCCAAGCAGAGCCTGGACACTCCTTGTCAGGCATTTTATGAAGAGGATTCCTTTTTAGGTGCAGATTGGACAAGATGGCCTCTAAGCTCCTCTAAGCTCCCTTCTAACTCAATGACTTAGTGATTGTGTTATTGACGATCTGTCCCCAAGGCCAATCTCAATGAATTTCCACTTTAGCTGGACCTGCTAGGGCTTTACAGCCACTGGCAACCTCAATGGGGGCCAAGCTGATGCCATCATTCATCAGGGGAGGCCTTACATAGAGGAATAATAACCCATCATGTGTCTGGAACATGTTTCAATGTACAAAGCTCTTTCCACACATCCAGGAGAGGCTAATATCACAAGGACGATTTTTCATCTCCAAGTTAAGAGGTAAAGTCAGCAGCATCCCAGACCTGCCCTAGGCCAGGAAGCCAGAAGTGCTTAATGAAAGAAGGGCCCATCATACAGAATCTTCATTTCTAAGTCATATGTCCTTGCAGATAGCTGTCCTTAAAAGGGGGTTCCTCATCCCTGTGGTGAGTTTCCACCTTCCTAGGATCTTGAGGGAAGTAAAGTGTTTCTGAAGAGGCTGGAATCCAAGATTTATTAGTTATGAACAAATCAGTAAATGAAAGAAAAAAACACTTATTGTACTATTACTATGAGCCATGCATGCATTGTGCTAAGTGTTGGTGATACAAACAATAACAACTATGATATAATAATAACTCACATTTCTATAGCATTTGAAGATTTGCAACATGCTTTACATATGTTATCTCACTTGATCCTCAACAACCCTATAAGGTAGGTGCTATTATTATCCCCATTTTTCAGATGAGATAACTGAGGTGGACTGAGGTGAAATGACTTTCCTAGAGTCACACAGCTAGTAAACATCTGAGGCAAGACTAGAATCCAAGTCTTCCTGAGCCCAAGTCCAGGTTTATATACACTGTGCCACTTCTAGCTGAGTATCAAGTCAGCCCATGCTGAGAAGAAGCTTATATTCTAAGGGAAGAAACACATAAAGGGAAGGGGTGACCAATTTGGCGTGCTTTGGTCAGGGAAATCATGGGGCTGGTGAACAGAGCCACAAGGCAATGGATTGATTGATGCGTCCTTCCCAGGAATGGTAGTATGTATTTGATTATTATTCTCAGAACTTGAGGTGGGAAGGGGGGTAGGGGAGAAGAGCCTGGCAATGTAAGGCTTGAAGATGGCCAAGAAGGAGCTTGGTAAGGCTGGGTCAGGTCTAGAAATGGTGTCTGCTCCCCAGGGTCCCAGGGTGGGACCTTGAGTAGGTGGAACCAATTCTAAGACGGAGAATCACCAAGCATGGCTTGCAGATACCCAGCTAGCTAATTCTATACTCTGAAATAGGGTGTCTGGAGCAGGAAGGGAATCTGCAGCCCATACACGAAGTCATCCCAATGTGTGCCAATATCTTGAGCATGCCCAGTAGAATCTTTGGCTCTCCCACTCCATTCATCTTGCACTGAGCCCAGGTCCAAGGGGGGAGGACTTCTACTCAGTAGTCAGGGCAGATCAGCTCAGTATAAGCAAAGAGCTGCAACGAACAATCCTGGCTCTGAAGAATGGAGAATGAAACAAATGTCCTCCCAGGAGGTGCAAAATGTTTCATGCATTGTTAGATCCGTCCACGGACTTGGTTTAACTGTTTTTCTTTGTTTCAAAAAGGGAAGGAGTTATGGTGTTAAAAAAAAAAAGATAGCACTAAAAACATGCTTGTTTTTAAAGAGAATACTTAGCGTTGGGTGGGAGGAAAGTTGGACATGAAATGATAGAGTGATTATAACAATGTACGTAGAATCCACAATCCGTCCTTCTGGAATGCCGTGTAAGTGTGTTGGGTATTCTTTTTCATCTTTATTTTTGACTCTCTGAGTTGGGGGTAGGAGTGGGGGAGAATGTATTCAGAAATTAGGGTGATGTAAAAACAAAAGCTAGCTATTAAAATCTTGGGGGGGGGTGGGAAGCATAGCTATATAGCCACGTAGACATCTAGACAGCAAATCTTGTCCCTTCTCTGGCTCAGTTAGGTTGAGTTGCAAGGACTTGCGGTAGCATGGGAAATCCTTGAGACAAGTGATGGCTGCTTTGTGTCTTTGTGTTCCCCAGGCCTTGACTCATAGTAGGAAAGAAGAAAACAAGATTTTATGGAGCAGCTAGATGGTACAGTGGATAGAGCACTGGCCCTGGAGTCAGGAGGACCTGAGTTCAAATGTGGCCTCAGACACATAACACTTAATAGCTGTGTGACCCTGGGCAAGTCACTTAACCCCTTTGCCGAGCAAAAAAAAAAAAAAAAAGAATAAGGAAAAAAAGGGAGCAGCTAGGTGGCGCAGTGGATAGAGCACTGGCCCTGGAGTCAGGAGGACCTGAGTTCAAATGTGACCTCAGACACATAACACTTACTAGCTGTGTGACTCTGGGCAAGTCACTTAACCCCAATCGCCTCACAAAAAAAAAAAAAAAAAAGAATTTATTAGGTGCCTACTATGTGCCCGGCACTGTGCTAAGCAGTTTATAAAGTATTTGTCTTGTTTGATCATCACAACAACCCTGGGAGTAAGTCCTATTATTTCATTTTCCAGTTAAGGAAACGGAGGCAAACAGGGTAAGGTGACTTGCCCAGGGTCATACAGCCAGGAAGTCCCTGAGGCCGAATTTGAACTCAGGTCCTCCTGACTCCAGGCCCAAGGTTCTATCCATTGCATCACTTTATAAATGGTAGGTGCTTTATAGATGCTTGTTGGTTGAAGGAGGGGGAAAAACTCCCATTTAGCAGCTAACAATTCAGGTTTGCAAAGCACTTGACATATATTATCACATTTGATAAAGTTAAGAAAGTCGAGGAAAAGAAAGGGAGCCAGAGAGCCCTGGGTTTGGGCCCTGGCTCCAGTTTCCTCTTCTGTAAAATGGGGTGATATCAAAAGGCCCTTCTTAGCTCTGAATCTCCTAAGCCTATGGCAAAAATGGCCAGGCCCAGGAGATCCTGAATTCCCTAGGTTCCAGCAGAGACCGGCTGGCCATGTGCAGCTGGGGCCTCCTGGGCAGTTTGTACTAGATGCCCTGCGATGTCCAGGCCAAGAACAACAGAAACCATAGCTGTGGCATCTCTCTGAGCACATTTGAGGACTGGTGGTCCTATACCTTTTGCTGGTCTCCAAGAGCCTCGGGTGCATTGGTGTCAGCCAGCTTGTGAGGCTCTTAAGAGGTCCCAAGAAGGGAAATGGGCCTTGGGCCAGGATATAAAATAACTTAGCCCTCACTGTAGGAGTTCAGGGGAGGGGGTGGGGCTGCAGGGGAGGGGGGAGGGGAGGGATATGGCATCCCAAGCAGTGAGAGAAGCCTCAATACATGGAACTGGGGATGATTGGGGAGGGGGGGAAGAGGAGGCAGGGCTGACTGCTTTAGGTAAAGCCCTCACAGAGGCATTGGCCCCCTTGGTCAGCCAACTCCCCTGGTGCAGAACCTTAGCCTGACATTTGTGGGCCACAACCTAAGTCATATTTCTCTGGAGTGCTTTGAGCTCAAGCCCACCTGGGTCCATCCCCGCCCCCTGCCTGTGGCCCTGAAGTTGGTGAGAAATCAGTGCTGGGGGCTGCTGGAGCAGCTGAGGAACAGATAGTATGGTCCCTGCAAAGGAAAGGAAATCTGCCTTTGGACTTGTGGCAGCTGAGCAGAGGCATTTGTACCCTCCCCTGCCCCTTGCATACCTCCTTCCTCTTAAAGCAAGCTCAGGAGAGAGCAGAACCTGCTGGAATGGCCCTGACACTCGCCTGCAGCTGAGTTTCCAGACCCCTAGTGTCCTAGGGGAGAACCCCAAGATCTTCATGGAAGACCAAATGATGTTTGGCTGGGCTTGCTCCAGAGGTCTGGTTTGAATCTCCCTGGGAGATTCTGGAGGGGATCCGTTTGGGTTGTGGGATTCTGAACCAACCAACGATTGGCATGAAAGAGGCAGATTCTGGGCAGGGGCCAGACAGTGGGCTGTGGGCAGTGGGAGGGGGCAGAAGGCTCTGCAGTTGGATGTGGGGGTAAGGCTAGGGGTGTCTGAAGCTGGAGAGAAGGCAGCTCAGGCTTGGGGAAAGAGCCCTGGTCTATGAGTCAGCAGATGGGAGGGGGGCTATCTTGACTCAGACATTGTTTTACTGTGTGACCTGGGGCAGATTACTTTAGCTCTCACACTTTCTTCTTCTGCAAAACTAAGGGACTGGACCAAATGAGCTTGAGTCTCTTCTAGCTCTGAAATACTTATATTTGACAGCAGCAGCAGTTCTCTAATTTTTTGGCCTTAAAAATTATTGAAGACCCGCCCCCTCCCCAAGAGCTTTTGTTTATGTGAGTTATATCTATCAATATTAACCATATTTCAATTTAAAACACCTTGGTGTTTTATTATGAAAATAGTGGTGACATTGAGGACCCTTTGAAAGGGCCCCAGGGAATCCCTGGATTAAAGTTTGAAAACTGCTCTTCTCTAGTTTCTAAGAGCTCTGATTTTGCATGCTCTAAGATTGCTCCCTGTGCTCACCTTCTAAGTCCTAAGGCCTCTTCCATCTCTAACATTCTGTGTTCTAAGGTCCTTTCCAGCTCTGCCATTCCCTGTTCTGAGGTCCCTCCCAGCTCTGCCATTCCCTGTCCTAAGGTCCTTTCCAGCTCTGCCATTCCCTGTTCTGAGGTCCCTCCCAGCTCTGCCATTCCCTGTTCTGAGGTCCCTCCCAGCCCTGATATTCTGTGTTCTAAAGTCCTTCCCAGTTCTGACAGTCTCTGTTCTAAGGTCCTTCCTAGCTCTGACGTTCCATGTTCTAAGGGCCCTCCCAGCTGGGACATTTGTATATTCTCTAATTGAGCTCTGGCTAGAAAGATAAAGAGGGGACATCTCCGTGCTTCGAGGGAGTAGGTCACAGCCCAGAAGCAGGCCCCGCCCCTCAAGCCCTGCTCAGGGGCTCAGGGGGAGGAGAGAAGGTTTGGATACACAGAAAGTTATTGCAAGGTGGGGATGCCTGGGTGGGCCTGCCCTTCATTTGAATGCAAATGGGGGGGTGAGGCCCAAAGTTGCTAGCCTTCAGGGCAGATGGGAATGCACCGTTAGCCTTGCTCCCAGGCCTCTGGAGACAGGCTGCTTGGTCATGTTGGGCAAAGGAGGGCACTTGAAGGTTGGCTGACAACCTCCAGAGCTAGGGGGCAGCTTACTATATTTCTGAGTATTAGGAAGGCTGGGTCACAAAGAGGCACCAGGATGGTATAGGAAGAGCCTCTCTATTCCCCAAGCCACCACACACAGAAGCTGCTTCGTGAGGAAGGAGGGCAAGATGCATCCAGGATCCCAGAGGACTGCCAGCCTGGGCAGCAATGGCATAGGTACCAGCATGGGAAGCAGTGGGGGCAGCATAGGCAGGGGCAGTGGCCACCTGCCAGCCCAGGCCTATCCACAGAGCATGAGCTATTCTCATATGGCCAATCCAGATGGCCATGACCAGTGGCTTGGGCCCTGGGGGTCCACCTATGGTCCCCCAAGGGAGGACTGGGCTGCCTATGGAGAGGGACCCTCCAGCTCTGTGGTGGAGCCTTCCCCAGTCCAGACCCTGGCCCAGATCTTGGCCCTGGCCCCAACCCCAGCCCCATATGGAGCTACTGACTACAGCAACCTGGTCCATCCTGGGCCCAGCGGGGTCCTCCCTCCTGAGAACATGGAATTCACAGAGCCCACCTCCAATCCCCCCAACGTAGGAGGTGCCTATGCTTGGATGAGCAAAACACTTCAGGTTTCAGGTAAGCACAGGAACCCACCCCCTCTCCTTCCCCTAGTTAGATGGAGTGTGGCAGTCACTTCTCGCCCCTAATGTGTCTTCTATGTTTTCCTCAGACTGGATACTGTGGATAGGATGTGTTTCTTGGACAGATGTTTATTTAGCTGGGGGCTAAAGTGAGTCACCAAATCCACTCAGTAAAGTTCTCTGAGATTTTCCCCTATAAAACTGGAGTTCTTACCTTTTTTATGTTATGGATTCCCTGCCAGCCCCCCCCCCCCCAGAATTCTGGTAGACCTCTTCTCAGAATGGTTGGTTTTTTAAATCATTATTCAAGGAAATGTTAAATTTCAGTTAGAGGTGAGTGAAAATCAAGGTATTATTATTTTCCTATTCAAGTTCACAGAACCCTTCAAATACCTCCATGGACCCCTGGGGTCCAGAACCCTAGATTAGGAACCCTTGATTTAGAAGAACAGACATGTTAATGACCACTGCCCGTAATTCATGGGAATATCAAAGCTGGGAGGGACCTTAGTACATAAAGTATCAGAGCTGGGAAATCCCTTAGAACAGAGAATTTTAGAGCTGGGAGGGACCCTAGAATATAAAATATCAGAACTGGGAAATCCTTTAGAACAGAGAATGTTAGAGCTGGGAGGGACTCTAGAATATAAAATATCAGAACTGGGAAATCCCCTAGAACAGAGAATGTTAGAGCTGGGAGGGACCTTAAAATATAAAATATCAGAATTGGGAAATACCTCAGAACAGAGAATGTTAGAGCTGGGAGGGACCTTAGAATATAAAATATCAGAATTGGGAAATCCCTTAGAACAGAGAATATTAGAGATGGGAGGACTTTAGGATTAAGCTAAACTCCATTGCTTAAAAAAAAAAAAAATTCCCTAAGAAGACGATTTATGGGGTAGGGGAAGGAGGAAGAAAGATGCTCTTACATCTGTTTTTCCTGGGATCCAGTTCAGCATTTACCACAGTGGCAGACAGCTATTGCTTAAATGGAGTACCTCTGTGTGGGTGAGAGATCTGTTTTCAAATTCATGGATTTAATGAGTTGGTTTGCCCAAGATGATGTCTGGAAAAGGGAGCCAATAGGGAGTGGGGAAGCAGACAGGACCCCATGGAGAGTCCTAGATATTACTATAGAACTTAATCTTCCTTTTCTAATGACCATATTAAGCCGAATGGAAAGATCCCGTAAGCCTCCCCTTTCCCATTTTCTAACAGGATTGCCTTTTGGAATCATTTGGTTTTTGTCATTGGGTTTGCTACCTTTTGTCCTACACCACTTTTCTTTCTCTCTCTCCCCTCAGCTAACCTGAAAGCTGTCCTTTGTCCCAAAGGGGCGTGTGTGTGTGTGTGTGTGTGTGTGTGTGTGTGTGTCTGGGGCCAAGCTTGTTCACAATAATTGTAAGGCATTGAACCATTTTAGAAGTCAGAAAAGGTGAATTCTGTAGGCTCACTTCCTCCTGTTTACCAGCTGGGTGACCTTGGGGAAGTCACTTCCTATCTCTGGGCCTCCATTTCCTCCTTTAAAATAAAACTTGAAACCACAGTTGGAAGAGTTGTGTTCTCTAGCTGTGGCTCCTCGCGCTTGCTGGCTGTGTGATCCCAAGGAAGTCTTTGCCTGTCTCTAGGCCCTAGTTCCCTCTGTAAAATCTGTGGATCATACTAGCTCGTCTCCGAGGTCCTTTTAGGCTTTGGTGTTCTAGGTTTTATGTTTTAAGGCCCTTCCTAGCTCCAGCAAAATAGGTTTTGCATTCTAAACTTCTTTCCAATTCTCTTCTGCACTCCTAGTGTGTAATGTTCCATTTCCAACTTTCCAGTACTTTCCAGTGCTAACATTCCACATTCTTATGTTCTAAAGGCATTTCCTGCTATGGCATTCTATGTTCCATCTAACTCTGACATCCTCTCTTTAAGACTTTGAAGCCTTTCGGTCAATAAGAACACCTGGGCTTACATCTCAGCCCAATAGAGAGATCAGAGGGGAATCCTCTGGGTTCCAGGGTTCCAAACTGGAAAGTGACCTCAGAGGTTCCCTAATCTCACCCCTCATTTTACGGAGAAAGAAACTGAGGCCCAAAGAAGGAAAGGGACTTATCTAAGGTCACACCTAAGCAGCACAACCAAGATTTGAATTCATGTGCCCAAATGGAATCCTCTTTCTACTTTCTCCAAGCTTCCTCCCATACTACCCCCTTAAAAAAAAAACAAAAAAAACCAAATATTTATTTTAAAAATGAGTTTTATTCATATCTTTTGTTTTTGAAATCATCTTAGTTTTCCCCAATATCTCCTCCTTCCAGAGAGTCATCTCGTGTAACAAATGATATTTTTGTAGACAAGAAGAAGAGGAAAAATATCAGCCCAACGCATCTATACATTAAAAAAGTCTGAAAACATATACCATGTGCTATACTTGTGTTTATACCTTCACCAAGGGTTTGAGTGCTACTCTTTTACAAATTTGAACATCTGTATATAACTTTTGACTTGTAGGCTCACCTATATTCATTTGTGTAGGTATTCCTATTTCTTCAGTGCCTATTATGGGTAAAGGACTTGGGGAGGGAGGGCATCGTGCAGAATTGATTAAAGCATAGTCCTTACCCTCATAAAGCTTACAATTTAGCAAGGGGGAGGAGTAAAGGACACACAAATAGGTAATAATTAGATGCATCAGTGATGTCATAGTGTGGGTCCTTTCTCTGCCAGGGCAGAGAGTTCACATCCTTCCTCTGCCACTAGCTGTGTGACTTTGGGCAAGTCACTTCCCCCTCTCGGGGCCTCAGTTTCCCCCGATGTCCACTGAGGGAGTTGGCTTTAATGGCTTCTGAGGTCCCTGCCAGCTGCAGATCTAATTTCCTCTGGTGATCCTTGGAACTTCACATTCTGTGTGATTCTCATCCATGTAAATCTTCTAGAGCAGATCCTCTCAGTAGGCTAAGGGCCTTGCCTATCTTCTTTTACCATATGAAGTTCTTGCAATACAACTGACCTACCCTTAATCCCACTCCTCCCTGGTGATAATCTTCCTGTCACACTTACTGTCCTATTTAAATACTCAAAAAGTTGTGATGTCCCTTAGTTTTTGGAGCTTTTGCATGCTTCACTAGGATGGTGTTTGGATGACAGACACAGGCTCTTGCTGAAAGCCCTCCCAGAGTGGCACAGTCCTTCCCAGGGTCTGATAGTATAACATTTGAGAAGGCAGGATCACCCATAAGTCACAATCTACATTGGTAGACAAAGTTGACACGTGAGGAGTTCCTAAAATGCTGGAATCATTTTTCTGTGCCCTCCCCCTCCCCACAAAATCAATACAGCCTGCACTACTGGGGAGCTGAGATTGATTAGCTTAGGAGTTCAGAGCTATAGCAGACGAATTGTCCATACTAAGTCTCACTAAGTCCATCACCAATACAGTGAGCCCCTGGGGGGGGAGGTTAAGGGGGAATGGGAGGCTGCCTAAGGAGGGGCAGACTGGCCCAGGTAGCAACCAGAGCAGGAACAGGCTTATAAGTGGTCCCAGTACTTCTAACCTGGGTGAGATAGGGAGACCCAGTTTCAAATCGAAATCAATAAAGCAAGGAACATAGTGTTGGGTGAGGTCCCAGTGAAGGAAGGGTATAGGAAGGTAAAGGCATATTGAATTGGGGACACTTGATGGTGTTTGCATATCCCCAATCTATGTATATGTATGTGTACTGATTTTTGAGTCAAATCACTTTCCTACTTCTAGCCCTCAGTTTCCTCATCCTGAAAATGACCTCATTCCCTTATGCTCTTCCTTCACTGAGACCTCACCCAACACTTTGTTCCTCTGATTTATTGATTTCGGTTTGAGGCTGGATCTCCCTATCTCACCTAGGCTGGAAGTGCAAACTTACAAGCTTGGTCTTGGAGAACAGTTGAGAAAATGCAGAGGTGAGGGAATTTGGGTGTGTCGCATTACATACCCCGTTGGACCCTAGTGAGGTGACGGAATTGCTTTTGTTACCTTTTTTTTTTTTCAACCTTGGTTACAGGGGATGGCTCAATGAATACGACAGGATGAAGGGATATATTGGGGAAGGAGGAGAACTAAAAACACAAGATCAATAAAAATAAGATTAAAAATTTAAACGAGGACATTGGATCGGATCAGTGGTTCTGCCAAAGAACTAAAAATTCTTTAATTGCGGAATATTATGAGTAGGATATTAAATTAAATCACATGTTTTATTGTTGAAAGGAGTTTGTGGAACAAAAACCACTGGAACCACCGGATTCTCTTGTTCTCTAAGGTCCCTTCAGGTTCTGAGTCCTATAACCAGGCCAGGATCAACTTAATTTAATTGCATGCCAAATAGGAGTCACTCAGGTCGAATGTCTCCCTTCCCTGCAGTGGTTCACAGTCTGTAGGTGAAAACGAGTGGCTGGAAAGCTTCTGGAAGCCTTCCTGGACTGGAAGGCTTTTTAAATGAAAGCCCCTCAGGCTACCCAGAATAGTCAGGGGGGCTTCAGGGCAGAAGAAACAAAGGGACTCAACCAATAGTTTTTGGAGAAATGATCCTAGCCTTTATCACCTTGATTCAAGAAAGAGGATGAAAGGCAGAGACCCAAACCTTAGAACCTCAGAGGTGATAGCCACGTCTGAGACCGGTTAGTCTGACCCATATAAATAAATGTAACCAGAATCAGCTGGTTCCTCTCCGCTACACCTGATGACTAATGGCCCTCCCACCCTTGAGACTTGCAGAAATCAAACTAGTTGAATATATGAAAGGGGGAAACTGCCCACCCTAAAGACTTCTCCCTTGTACAGAACAGGTATGAGCACCAGCTCAATGCCATCCATTGCAACAACTGATGTTTCTTCCGCCCCCCCCCCCCCCCCTGCATACCCTATCCCAGCGGTGGGGAACCTGTGGCCTCGAGGTCACTTGTAGCCCTCTAGGTCCTCAAGTGTGGCCCTTTGACGGAATCTACCACAGAAGTTTGGACTCGGTCAGACGGACAAACATGAGGACCTAAAGGGCCATATGTGGCCTCAAGGCCGCAGGTTCCCCACCCCTGCCCTACCCTCATTTTGAGGAGCAAGGAAGTTCAGGTCCTTGATGTCAAATGGGGCACACCCGGCATACAGAGAGCCCATTTCTGCTATCTGGGGAGTGTTTTTTTTTTTTTTACCCTTAAGCCCCCATGAAAAATTGTAGGGCATATAGAGTGCCTTAAAATTTGTAAACTGATTTACATATATTATCTCACTTGAACTTGCCAGTAACCGTGGGAAGTAGTATTGCTGCTGCTTCTACTGCTGGGAAAACTGAGGCTGGGACAGGTTAAGTGACTTTACTCAGGATCACACAGCTATAGTAGTCTGAGGAAGGATTGGAACTCAGGTTTGCCAGCACTTGATCAAATTCATTAGTCACTTAGGTGCCTCCAATGCTTCCAAACGGACAGAAATAGGGCCATATCATAGAAGCCGGACACTCAGGCCCATGGGACAGGACAGTCGGAAGGGACCATAGAACATACACTGTCAGAACTGGGAGGGCCTTTAGAAGATAGAATATCAGCACTGAAGGAGTCCTTAGAGCACAGAATGTCAGAATTAGGAGGGACCTTAAAACCTAGAACATGGAATGTCGGGGCTAGATGGTCCCTTGCAACATAGAATGTCAGATCTGAAAGGGAAGGACCTTAGAGATCATCAAATCCAGCCTTTCTCATTTTATAGAAAGTTATCCAATAGTTAAGGAAAATGTAATTGATGAGTTCTGACTACCCATCGTACTAAGCTCCTGTATTGAACAAGTCTCTAAGTAAGTACCACTCGTTCAGCCTTGTTTAGGCAAGGGGCCTTGAGAACTAGATTGAGAACTAGAGAACAGCCACTGGATTGGGCTGGATTTTTTTAGCAGAATGATGAAAAAGATCACCCATTGAGGGGGTTATGAAATAATAATAGTCCATCCAGAAACATTTGCTATATATCCAGAAACACAGAGATGCTATGGATCCCACCCTCCCAGGTGCCATAGGAAGCAGATGGTGCAGTGGAATGGGTGCGGGGTAGACCATCTCTAATCCTTGGGTCTTTGACTTGAGGCAGACCACTTCCCTTTCCTGGGCCTTGATTTCCTCCTCTGTAAAATAAAGAGTTTGGAATCAGTTATCTCTGACATCTTTCCCCAGCTCTAGATTCTGTGACTTGGGTCCAGGTCCTGACTCTGCCACTTACTAGTTGTGTGCCTTGGGCAAGTCCCTTCCCTTCCTTAGGCTTCAGTTTCTTTATCTTCAAAATGAAGGAGATGAACTCGGTCTCTAAGGGCCCTTCCCACTCTGACAGCATATGAGTCTCTCCCTTACACTAAGGGACATCTTGGAGCCCATCTCTCCTTGCTATGGGAATTCCCCTTGGCCTCTTAGCGTTCCCAGAAACACCTCAGTAGGGGTTCAGGATGGGAGTAGGTGGGTAGTGGTGGAGGGAATGGAGGGAATCCCCACCTTGAGATGTGACATTATACAAGGGCTACATCAGAGGGACCAGAACAGCTGTTAAACACATCTGCCCTGGCCTCTGAGGCGTTGTTCCCAAATTAACTTGGAACAGGCAGCTGGGAGCGGGTCGCCTAGTTCTTGGGAATCATATTCTTTGGAGAAGAACGTGGCTCAAATGCTAGAGGAGAATGCCAACAGATGTCAGAATAGCTGGAGAGCGGCTTGTGGGCATGGGTGTTGGGGAGGAGGGGCCAGGGATGGGGCGGGGAGATTGTCCCACCGCCCTCCGCACCACCTTTAGAACCGGAGAGCAGAGACAGTGAGCGGCAATTCTTTTCCCTTTGTCAACTTAGTCCTGTGGTCTGGTTTTTTTCCCACTTTGTTTCGGGTTCTGAGACCTTATCTGCCAGATTGGGTCAACAGACCCTTTTAACACTTCCCTGGCCTTTGATATGCAGCCTGGCTCTGGCTAGTCCCGGGTCCCTCCTGTCTTGGGGGCTTATATTGCCTCGCCGGAAAGAGTGAGTGTTCTCACTGCCTGCTCTAGTCTTTATTATCTTCCAAAGAAGCTGCTGGAGGTTGGGGTGGGGAGGGAGGAGCCGAGCTGAAGCCTTCCCTGGGGCTGGAAACCTGGATATGTTTACTCTTTATTGAGAGGCAGGGGGTAGGAGAGAATGAAAGGGAGAAAGGAGGGGATGGGAGGGGGCGATCATAGAGAGAGAGAGAGAGACAGACAGACAGACAGATTATATTTCCTGATGAGTGAACATCAGTTACTGCCCTCCCAGCCCTCTTTGGAGAATTGCAGCCCAAGGTTCCTCTGGTCCCATGAAAGGGGGTGGGGGGAGGGGTAAGAGGGAGGGCATACCAAGTTGGAAAGACTTCCACTGTAGGATGGCCTGGAGGCGATCGGTGTGTCTGTCACTGAAGGACTGACCACCCGCCCCTCAGGTGAGAAATGCCTTTGGCCACAGAAACTCGGAAAGGAAAACTAATAGTCATTTCTCCGAGGGATGGTGTCATTTCTTGCATCATCTTCCCCTAGGGCCTAAGACCGTGCTTTTCACATAATAGGGACTTTATAAATGCCTATTGGTTGATCAACTATGAAATATTTAGCTGGGATCCTAGCATTGCTCCTCAATACTAGAATGAATGACCTTGGGCAAAATCTCTGGGCCTCACTTTCCTCTTCTCTGAAATGGTCCTTTCTAGCTCTCACTTCTGTGATCCTGTGCAGGTGGGAAAGGGGGAGGGGAGGGAGGGAATATCCACAGCGAGGGAGCCTCGGGTCCTTGAAGATAATGATTATCAAGTTCTAAGTATCATCCTTTCCAGCTCTAAATGTTGTGAATCGGCCAAGCCGCAGAAGGAAGCATGAGGGTTATAATCATGCCTTAAATGACTTGTGATCCAACATTGGATTGGGAACATGTTTAGCACCCATTTTTTCTAAGCAGGAGTTTCAATTCTCCAGCAGCAGCGGAATGAGCTGAGTCAGGGGATTTGGGTTCAAATTCAGCCTCCATCCACTTACTAGCTAAATGACCTTGTGCAAATCTGACATTAAACTAATAGGAATATGATAATAATAATATAGTGATGCCCTGTATAGAGTGTTTTAAAATCTTACTTTGTATGCCTCACCTCCTTTGAGGCTCACAACCCTGTGGTGAGGCAGATATTACAGGTAGCATGATCACATCCGGTTCAGAAGCCAAGAGGTTAAGCTCCAGCAAAGAGATCAGATTTAAAGTTTTATTTTTATCTGCAACATCCATTTTGACTTTGTAAACTATTACACACAAACACACAATCACACACACACACACACCCACACACACCTCGGCCTTTGCTAGAGATCTGTGGAAAGTTGCATCCTTGTTCTTTCGAGGCCTGTTCATTGCTTCGACTCTAGCTCAGAGTTGCCCAGTTTTTAGCAAAAGGCCTTGAGGCTCTTGGGGAAATTGTGTCACTTCAACAAAAGAACATGACAAACCCCAGAAACGTCCCTGAGGACTCTTCTTCCTCTGCTTTCCTGTTCCTGGACATAAAAGGCACGGGGACATTTGTTTAGGGCTTGTAAATTCCCCATCCATTGTTTGTGCTCCCCAATGGACAAAGGGTTTGGCCTTCTGGGCTGTTAGGCAGGCCTCCATCTTAACACCTCAATGGAGGTCAGGGACTCACTTGAAAGGGGTCTTTGTCCTTACAGTTTGTCCCCCAAACCAGTTACATCAAAAAGAACCTGAAAGATCTGAAGAATCCCATTAACAAAAAGCTGAAGGGAGGGGCAAGGGGGTAGGAGTAGGACTGCCCTTACCGCCCTCCTCCCGCCCCCCCCCAAACACACACACTCCAGGGGTCAAGAGAGAGGGAAATGGCCTAATTGCCTTTGGAGAAGACTAAAGAGAAAGAGGAAAAAGTATCTGTCCTCAGGGAAGCCATTCAGAGGGGAAGGACAATTAGTTCCCTATTGTGAGGCAAAGGAAATGTTTGGCTAGAGGGTGCTGCTCCCGCCCCCCTCTCCACCCTCCCCAGCCCCCCATACACATACATACAAACCCATTCACACCCCAGTCCCCCGGGGTTGCCTGAGAGTGAGGTGATCTAGTCTAGGGACTCCGGCCAACCTTTCTTTCACTGAGAGAGATAGGGACTGAACCAGTGAGCTCAGGGGTGTAGAGAAGTCCCCCGAAGGAAATGAATTTCTTCCACCAGAGCAGTTCTGCACCTTACCTTCTTAGGGGGCTTGCCTGGAGCCACTTAGTGGCATGCCGGGAGTTAGAGAGGAAAGTGAACCTGTATCTTCCTGACTCAAGCCAAACCAGGTCTTTATCTTCTGTTCTCTGTCATTTATACCAGTTGCCTGACCTTGGGCAAGTCACCTTCCCAGTACAATATTCAGTTTCCTCATCTGTAAAATGGGGCTTATCATGCTTTCACTCCTACGTCCCAGGCTTGTCATAACCCTTAAAATGCTGAGAGTCAGTTTAATCATTGGCTCAAGTCAATTCAGAGATGGGCACAAACCCCTGAAATGAAAATATTTAAGAATAAATATGTCCTAACCAGAGAGATGTGGGCTATTCTAGAGCATGAATGAAAGAATTATAACTTCTCCTTAGATACTGGGGAAGGACTTTTATATCCACGGCTGCATTTGAGCCTCACCTAGGAAGCAGACAATAGGGAAGAGTGTAAATCATTGTAAATAATCATTGTAAGTGATTGTAAAATCAATGTAAAAAGGTACCTCCTTTTTCAGACAATGAAGATGAAGTTCAGAGCGGGGGGGTGGGGGGGGGGGGGGGGGGGGTGGTGGTGGTGGTGGTGAGGGAGTGGGGGGTGTGTGGAGACAGTCACCCAAGGCACACAGCTACCCAACTAGTAACTGTGAAGTAACAACAAAGGCGAGATTCAAACAGTCCTTCTGACTCTTAAGTCCAATGCTCTCTCCACTACTCAGTCTGGAAGTGACCTAGCCTCCCTGGGCCTCAGTTTCCCTGTCTGTCGGATGCAGGAGACCCCTTAACAGCCCTTAAAGAACCCAGATTACCACTCCTTCCTCCCCTCCCCACCCCCCAGGCATGCAGCCGAAATCAATTCTTCCTCTTGGTGGTTTGTATTCAGGCCTCTCCCTGAGTTGTTGTGGCCAAATCCTCATTAAAATGTCTGAAGGGTTGTGCTGTACAGAAAGAATGCATCTTGGCTTACTTGGCCCCAGCAGGCAGAGCAAGGGGCAGCTCCCTAGTGGGAGGGTGGTTGTAGCAGAAAGAACCTTAGATTCAGTGGAAGACCCGAGGTCCACTATTTGTTCTGTTACTTATTAGCTGTGTGACCTTGGACAATCCACAGATCCCCTGTGGCCCCCAGATTCTGCAAAATGAAAGGTTAGGTGGTCATTCAGCTCCTTTCTGGACCCAAACCCATGTCCTTGTACGCTGTACCTATGGCATCAAAATGTGAACCTGGGAGAAAGAAAGAGTCACATTTCAGGATCCTGTCCCATATTTTATTTTATTTTTTCTTTTCATTTATTTATTTATTTAGTTTCATTTATTCATTCATTCATTCATTTATTTTTATTTTTCTCTTGTCCCATATTTTATTTTATTTTTTCTTTTCATTTATTTATTTATTTATTTAGTTTCATTTATTTATTTATTAATTCATTCATTTATTTATTTTTATTTTTCTCTCATCCCATATTTTATTTTATTTTTTCTTTTCATTTATTTATTCATTCATTCATTTATTTATTTTTATTTTTCTCTTGCCCCATATTTTATTTTATTTTTTCTTTTCATTTATTTATTTATTTAGTTTCATTTATTCATTCATTCATTCATTCATTCATTTATTTTTATTTTTCTCCTGTCCCATATTTTAAAAAGAGATCGGCAGGGAGAAAATGGCTTGATTCTTGGACCAGAAGGATTGATCGATTGATCAAGTCATTCCTTTGTTAAACAAACACGAATTAAGCACCTACTGTTTCTGGAGCCTGTGCTCTGAGCTGGGGTGGGGGGGGGTAGGAAGTTGAGAGAAGATTTCCAGCCCAGGCCCTCACTGAGCATGCTCAGCTTTAGGAGCTGGGAGATGAGATACAAACACAAACAACAACAAACCAAATGCTTTCCCCCCACAGTTCCTAACCCTAACTCTGTGAAGTAGGTAGTGCAAGGTGAAAGTTTGGTACCTGAGCTGGACTTGGAGTCAGGAAGACGCAGGTTCAAATCCTGCCTCACATACTCACTAGCCAAGTGACTCAGGGCAAGTCAGTTAATATCTCAGAGTTTCCAATTCCTCAGCTGGAAAATGGGGGTGATTGTAACACCTGCCTCCTGCAGTATCAAAGAAGGGCTATTTTCGGACTTCAATGGCCATATCAAGAGGGCTAATGTTTTCTAGCCACTGAAGTCCAGAGAGGGGGACCAAAAAGCAGTCTTTTCTGGTTTACAACTCTTAGAGGTAAATCCATTATGCAGATAAGGACATTCAGAGGTCGAGTGACTTGCCCAGGTTCACACAGCTAGTGAGAGAGCAAGATTCAGTGGCAAAGGCAAGATTCAAACAAAACAAGGTCTCTTCTGACTCCAAATACAAGTCTTTCCCTTCTATTACATTGCCTATTTTGCAGAAGAGGAAACTGAGGTTCAAAGAAATTCAGTGACTTGCCCAAGGTCACAAAGCTAGGAAGGGGCCAGAGCAAATTTGAAATCCAAAACCCTGTTATGTCTGCTATGCAATGGGGACTCTGAAATGCATCTTCTTCGGTTCTTGGGTCCCCGCCTAGGGCATTAGAAAAATGTAAATGAAAATGTTAAGTGATTTCTGAATGAAAAGGTCCTTACCTCAGGGAAAAGGGAAGGATCTGGGAGGGCTTCCTGGAGGAAATGGTAATTAAGTTGGGCTTTAAAGGTTCTGACTGAATGGAAGTTCTTTGCAGGCAGGGACTAGCTTGTTTGAGCTCTCTCCTCAGCACCAAACAAGGTACTTGCACATAGTAGGCACTTAATAAATCTGTTGAATTGAATTGGCAGAAGTTCGACAGGTGAAGAGGAGAAAGAAGGGCATTCCCAGCCTAGGAAATCTGAGCAAAGACCCTGAGGTGGGAGAGTGTGGGATTGTGCTCTGAGGTTCAAAAGCACCACTTGGAGTAGGGGCAGCTAGGTGGCGCAGTGGAGAGAGCATGCCCTGGAGTCAGGAGGATCTGAGTTCAGATGCAACCTCAGACACTTGACACTTACTAGCTGTGTGACCCTGGGCAAGTCACTTAACCCCATTGCCTAGCCCCCCAGAAATGATGAAGCACTAGTTGGATTGGACACTCCCCAAGGAAGTGGCACAGCACTACATGATTTGCCTTTCTCTTAAACAGGAAAGACCAGAACCAAAGAGAAGTACCGGGTGGTTTATTCTGAGCATCAGAGATTGGAGCTGGAGAAGGAATTCCATTGCAACAGATACATCAGTATCCGGAAGAAGACGGAGCTAGCAGGCCAGTTAGGACTTTCCGAGAGACAGGTATCCCAGAACGACACGTTGTTTCTGTGCATTTGTTTCTCCAGGCTGAAGGAGGGGGTGCTACTGGCCTAGACTCAGCCCATTCCTCCCCAAAGTGCAGTCTTATCAGCTGACTTGTCGTCAAGCCAACTTTCAAAGCGGAATTCGAACAGTAAAGATGGTATGATACCAGAATTCTGCTACAATGACCGGTCTTTTGACTAGTTGCTTGGGTTCCAACCAATGTTGAGCTGGAATCCCAAGGTAGTGTGAGAAATAAGCATATTTCTCTCTTGTATTTAGCAATTAATTATTGGTACCCCAAGACCCTCATATGAATATAGCCCACCTCCCATTGTGTTAACCAATCAGAGTTGATTGGCACCCCTCAGCAACACCTACTCTTCTTCCAAGGGCATTAAACTGTGAACCCACCTCCATGAGAAGTCTTTGGTCTGAGAGATGGCCAAATGGCCATCCTTTTATTAGTAATGTGCCGGCCTTATTCATAAAATGATTAAATTACCCAGAAATTATGTCTCTCGAAACTTTTTAATCATCACAGTTAATATAGCTCAGGTCAACAGGAGCTTTAGCAAAGGATGTGATGGCAGGATGTGGTGACAGAGAGATTGGGTTTGAATCCTGGCTCTGCTGCTTAGAGGCTGTGTGACCTTGAGCAAGTAACTTCCTCTCTCTGAACCTCAGTTCTCTGCTCTGTAAAATAAAGGGTTTGGACTAGGTAATATCTTTTCCAGCTTGAAATCCTCTCACTCGGGTTGTTGTAGCCCGCCAACCTGGACAGTTTAAATTTAGTGTTATTCAGTGTCTGTCCTTCAGGGTAGAAAAGTTGGCCCCTTTAGAGTTTCCACTAAAGTCTTCATCATGGCTTGAAGCTGACTCCAAGTCTCAAAACTGTGTCCCAGCAGCCTTTGCAGATTGGCCTGGGCACGTATTATCGGGCTGACATTTTGAGGACCAGCCTGGATGTGTGCAGAGAGGCTGGCCACCAGGGAATAATCTGGGCTTTGGTCATTAAACCACAGTATAGAGGCAATGACCATACTGATCTCTGAAATAAAGATGACCAAATTTATAAGGGGTTGAACTAGAGGATCTCTGGGGTCCTATCCAACTCTGACATCTCCTGCTCTAGTCTCTAAAACACCTCACATTCCATATTCTAATGCCCCTCCCAGCTCTGACATTCCTTGTTCTAAAGTTCCTTCTAGCTGTGACATTTTCTGTTTTAAGGTTCCTTTCAGCTGTGACATTTTCTGTTCTAAAGGTCCTCCAAGCTTTGACACTTCATGTTCCTAGGGCACTTCTAATTCTAGATCCCATGGTTTTTGGAAATCATGCCACTGATGGGTGCTTCTACCACAGCTGAGTTGTGAAGTTAATTGTTCATTCACTCAATATGCAATTATTAAGCCCCTATTCTTAGAGAGGTACTTAATGTCACACAGTAGAGAGAACATTAGATACACAATCTGGAAGACCTAGGTTCAAATCTTGCTAGAGACACTTACTATTTATGTGACCATAACTTAATCTCTTTGGCCTCAGTTTCCTCCACTGTAAAATAAGGAGGTTGGACGTGGTGACCTCTAAGGTCCTTTCTAGCTCTTAAATCTATGATCCTACTATGTGCCAGGCACTTGGGATACAAAACAATGTTGTGTAAGTTAACTTTGTAAATCCACCTGCAAATGCTAGGATTCTAGAACTGGGGAGGAACTTTTCAAGGTCATTCACTCCAGTCCCCTGCCTTTAAGCAGTTGTCCTGAAAGCCCTCTGATCAGACTGAGATCTCCAGTGCCCACAATCCCATGAGCTCTCACCTATTTCTCTGCTCCCCTGCCTTTGGCTAGCTGGGCATTCTTTCAGATACCCAGCTTTAAATCCTGCCCAACCTCCTGCCATTGAAGCCCCTTGTTTGGTCACTATGGTGTTATCTTATAAAAAGACCATTAGAGTGACAACATCTGAGGAAACTGAGGCTCAGAGAGATTGAATGACTTACCTAGGGTGAAACAGCTATTAAGTAGCAGAGGTAAGAACCCACCTGTCCCTGATTCCAAGCCTGTAGCTTGCTCTCCACTAGGCCAGTGGTCTTCACACGTTTTTTGATCACTCATCTTTATTAATAAACTTTTTTTTTTAAACTGGTGGTAGGGGAGTTTTTCCAGTCCACCTGCATAGCTGCTACTCTAGGTGTTCATTCCTCTGGAGGGCCAATTCCTTAAGAATGGAGAAAGTTGGGGGCTGAGGGGGGTGGGGTACAGCTGGGGAATGTTGAATTATAATGGGTGAAGGGTGCTATGGTTATTTTGAAGTCAAGTCCCATAATTGGCAGGGGTGTGTGTTAGGGGCAGGGATGAGACCTACTTTCCCACCCTCCAGTTGGTTTATCACACTGTACCATGTTTGCAAACATACCCAGGGTCCACCTGGGCAAAGGGCTTGGACCAAACAGACAATATGGCCTAGCGCAAGTAGTCTCCAAAATGAGGGCCAACGCATGACTCCAAGGGATGTTTCAACTGTCTTTGCAAAGGTAGGACTGGGGTTTCAGTCCTCCCGGTAACACCTGAGTGACTTTCAGACAAGATCCGTCACCTCACTGGGTTCTAGTTTCATCTTCTGTAAGATGGGAGGGACTGGGTGCGGGTGGATGACATGGTGTTCGAGATCCCTTCTACTGTTAGCCCTGTCATCCTATACACTCTAAATTCGGAACCGTTGTCTGTTGCAGGTGAAAATCTGGTTTCAGAATCGCCGGGCCAAGGAGAGGAAGCTGCTGAAGAAGAAAATCTCGGAGACCCAGGTCAGCGTGGGCAGCACAGCCCACAGCGACTCCAGCTCTGTGAGCCCAGGGGAGCCCCCAAAGCTGTACTTTCCCCCACCTCCACCCATGGGGGAGTTCCAGCCAATTGATATTCACCAGATCCTCGTCTCCGAATGAATGAGAGGGGGATCTGGGGCAAGTGGCCAGGCTACTGAGCCACTGCCTATATCCCAGCACCTATGATGTCTACAGGGGGCAGGGAAAGTTTTCATTGTATGACAGTATTCAGCACAAATTGATGGGGTAATAAGAAGAAAGCTAAAGCTGCTAGAATCCACCACCTCTCCCCCCCTCCCCTCCCAACCTCCTGCTCCATTGCTTGGTGTCAATTACCAAAGAAGTTAATTACCAGCCGGAAGTCACAGTCATTCCAAGCCTGTGCCAAGGAGGGGGATGGAGGGGTTGGGGGGGGTAGTGATGGTGTTCTCTCGTGTTACCCAGTTTTCTCGTGTTGTTGTTAAGGGTGTATAACTTCTTGAGGAATACTCAAGGAGGCATTAGCAATTGGTACATTTTCCAGACTTTGAGTTTCTAAATTTCATTCTTATGATTAAAGTTCACTAAGGGCTCAGGGTTCACCAAGGGCTTGTCCAGATTGTCTCTGATCTTATATCAGAGTTGGGAAGTGGACAGGGCTTATGGCCCCACTTTACAGATGGGAAAAATAAGGTTGTGTATATTTGTGGTGTGTGTATATGTGTGTGGGGCAGGGTGTGGAGGGGAAGTGATTGATACAAGGTCACACAGCAAATGGCAAGGGAAGGGGGTGGGGCACAACTCAGGAATTCGAACCCAGGGCTTCTGGGCTTCAAATCCTTCCTTCTAGCCACCACTCTGGGCTTGTACCCGAGATACGCCTTGGTAACCCTGCTCAAAAATCCCAGTGAATATTTTTGTTGTTTAAGGAAAGAAAAAATAATAAGAAATAAAATAAAAGCAATATCTTTGCTCTTCAGCCACCCTTGTCTTGTGTCCGTCTTTGGGGCACAATTAAGCTGCCAACCCGCAGTGCCGTTGCCCGAGCCAGCCAAAAGAAAGAACTCCGCAAGGAGAAAAGGCCACGCCACAGTTCGGGCCAGCCCTGGAGAAAAACAGAGAATAGGCCTAGTAAGCAGAGGAGACCTTCCTTTGGCCATTTTGGGTCACTGTTCCCCAGAAACAAGGTCTGCAGCCCCCAGGCTGCACCAGAGCCCAGGGCACCATGCCCCCACATTTCTGATGGGCCCCACTTTGCTACCAGCCTTGCTAATGTTTCCAGGCTGCAGCTGCAAAGCTGGCCTTGTAAATGAGCCACAGGAATTTTTTGGGTTTGGGCCCAGTTTGTTATTGGCATTGGTATTCCTGTTTGACAACCACACCAGCCAGTGATCACACTGCTAGTGTCAAAATCAAGACTTGAACACAAGCATGATGGTTGAGCTCAAAATCTGCAGTTCTTTCTCTAGTGCCCAAGGCTCTTGGGAGGTAGGTCATTATAGCCTGGAAAAAAAAGATAGGATCCTAGCTCAAAAAAAAAAAAAAAGCTAGAAGGGACATCAGAGGAACTAACTAGTCCAACTAACTAGTCCAACTGCCTCAGTTTATTGATAAAGAAGGAGAGTCCCATGGTAGTTAAATGTCTGGCCAAAGGTCACACTTGTAAGAGGCAGAATCAGAACCCAGATCCCAGGAATTCTAGGACTGCTGCATGGTGCTGCCCCAAAAATCGCTTGGATTGCAGAGACTTGGAAGGGTCTTCGGAGGATATCTGAGAATCCCAGTCAACTTCCTAGTCAAGTGGGCATGGGATTTTTGCTAAAACAAAGTATTGTTGATTGAGTCACTGATCGCACTCCCAACATCCCCATTTCTGTACCCTCTTTTCAGTGTCCGATAAGTGAGAATGTTCACCAGTGCAGGGGCAGAGATTGGCAGCTTTCAGGATCCAGGATGATTCCCACATGTGGCAGATACGCAAAGTAAGGCCCAAAGAAATCCAGTGATGTGCCCAAGAATGTTCAGGTGGCTCTTTGTCCAAGGAAGGAAAGGCCTTTTTTTGTGCATGTTGCTGAATTATTACTACTAATAAATATACCCAGCAAGCCATTCCTTGTAACGAAAAAAGAGCGAGTTCCTTCAACTGACTAACAAACACATCCATCAGGTCTGAAGATATATGCACTGTACCACACCCGTAGCCCCCCACCTTTGCAAAGAGGGCAGGCCTCAAAACAAAATTTCCATAAACAACCATGTTCCCATCCCAGAGTTTATTCCCGTTTCTCCCCAAACCACCTGGAGCTGCATTTTGCAACCCTCCCAGCCCTGGAAGATGTCTTTGCAACACACTCAACTGTCCTAACCTGCCAGGACCTCAGGGGCCCCAGACCCTGTGTGGCTGGGAACATTATTCCTACAAAGTCACTGGGAATGGGCCTTGGGAGGGGCCCCTGCTTGGGCCCTGCTTCATTTTTCTGGGAGGAGGGAGGGAGGGGAGAAGCCAGAGGGGCTTTTTGCATCAGGAGTGGGAGCAGTGGAACTTTTTTCTCCCCGTTGCCAAAGCAAAACAGAGGGTGGAGCAACTGCTGGGTGACTGGGGCTGGTCATACGGGGCAGGCTGAATATCTGAGGCCTCCCAAGGCTTCAGTTACCTTTCATGGGTTTGGGGGCCAGGTTGCTGGCTTGCTCTCTTAAGATTCGTGCAGCTAGAGCAGAGTCAGAAGGGACCTTAGAAATCATCTTGTCCATTTTCTTGAGAGGAAAACTGAGACCCTGAGAGATCGAGACAGACAAGGTCACACAGTGAATAAGTGGCAGGATTTGAACTTGGGTCTTCCTGACTTGAAGACCAGCATTCTCATGTACATAAAGCTGGATGTTTCCAAACCCACTATCTCATTTACCCCTTACAACAACTCTGGGAGGTCAATAGAGCAATATGTTGAAGGACCTTAAAGATGATATTATTTTATAAAGGAAGAAACTGAGGTCCAGAGATGAGTGATCGAATAGATTTAGGGCTGAAAGATAACTCAGTGCCAAATCCTCTTATCTCACTAATGAGGAAACCGAGGCACTGATAGATAAAGGCACTTGCTCCCATAACACAACCAGTAAGCAGAGCCAAGCTTCCTTTGGCCCTACAGCCAGTGTCTTTCCACTGTCCTATGCTGCCCCCTAGAAGTGACTCATCTTAGGTCACAAGGTTACACACTAAGTGGTAGGCTAAGGAGTGGAGCTGGAGGCATAGATCTAAAAGCTGGAAGACTTCTGAGCCCCACTATTCGAAGGGACCACAGATAAGTAAAAACAAAGATGTGCTTTTCCTCATCTAAGTTCAACCGACCCCACAAAACCTGTCTATGGACCTCAGGTTTCCTTTGTAATCTTCTGCCATTATTTCATGCATTTAAAAATATTACTCTGGGGGCCGCTAGGTGGCGCAGAGGATAGAGCACTGGCCCTGGAGTCAGGAGGACCTGAGTTCAAATTTGACCTCAGACAATTGACACTTACTAGCTGTGTGACCCTGGGCAAGTCACTTAACCCCAAATGCCTCACCCCCCAAAATATTACTCTGAGGAGTTCACAGGCTTCACCAATCTGCCAAATGGGGTGCATAACACAAATATGGTTAAGAACCCCTGCTCTAGTCCAAGGGCGGGGACCCTGTGGCCTCGAGGTCACATGTGGCCTGTGTCTGGTCCAATCGCCTCATTTTATAAAGGGGGCAACTGAGGCCCAGGGAAGCAAAGGCACTTGTCTGAGGTCATACAATAAATGGTATTGCCAAAATTAGAACTCGGGTCTACTGACTCTAAATCCTGTGCTCAGACCACTAGCCTATCCAGTTGATTAAACAACTGTGTCATAATTCAGCCTGTATCGGTAATAAAATAACCAACCTAGCCTTGTTTCAAGGGTGTTGTATAGAGTACCAGGCCTAGAGACAGGAAGACTCCTCTCCCTGAGTTCAAATTCGGCCTCAGACACTTCCTAGCTGTGTGACCCTGGGCAAGTCATTTCACCGAGTCTGCCTCAGTTTCCTCATATGTCAAATGAGCTAGAGAAAGAAACAACAAACCACTCCAATATCTCTGCCAAGAAAACTTCAAAATGGGGTCATGGAGAGTCAGACACAACTGAAACGACTGAACAACAACAACAGAGTCTTATTTCATACTGTTGCTTTTACCTATTCTCCTTCTCCCCTCACCCTGACACCGTGTCTGGAATGTACCTCATCCTCACCTCCTGTTCTGAGAATCCTTAGTTTCTTTCAAAACTCAGTTCAGATGCTACCTCCTACATGAAGTCTTCCCTGATCCCCCCCATGCTAATACCTCCTCGAAATAATTTTGTATTAATACACTTGTTCTATATGTATGTGTGTATATATGCATATACTTACATAGATACACATTGTGACCTCTGCTAGAGTGCAAACTTCCTGAGGGCAGGGACTGGTTCATTTTTTTTTTTTTAGGCAATTGGGGTTAAGTGACTTGCCCAGGGTCACATAGCTAGTAAGTGTCAAGTGTCTGGTCTGACGCCGGATTTGAACGCAGGTCCTCCTGACTTCAGGGCAGGTGCTCTATCCACTGCACCACCTAGCTGCCCCTAACTGGTTCATTTTTGTCTTTGTCTGTCCAGTGCTTGGCACACCCTGGGCACTCAGCAAGTGTTTGTTGACTGACTGCTTGTCCTTGTCCAAGGTCACCCTGAGAGGCAGCATAGTACAGTAGAGAGAGTAGTGTGCCCACCTGGCAGGCGTGTTGTGATGACCAAATGAGATAATATTCCATAAAGCACTTGGCATAGTGCCTAGCACACAGGAGGTCCTTAATAAATGCTTATTCCCTTTCCTTCCTCTCCTGTCCCCATATTGCAGTACAATGGCTGAGGAATAACTTAGTATAGTGAAGAGGCAGTGCAATCACATGGAAAAACACTGAGTTTGGAGTCAGAGGACCTGGGTTTGAATTCTGGCATAAACAAATCACCTCCTAGGGCCTCAGTTTCTCCCTCTGTAAAATGAAGGGTTGGACTAGTGTCCTCTATGGTTTCTTCTAATTCTATGTTCTTATATATGACCATAGGAAAGTCACTTACCCCCTCAGGGCCTCAGTTTTCTTCCTTGGTAAAATGAGGGAGTTGGCCCTGATGGCTTCTGAGGGCCCTCCCAGATCTAAATCTATTATTATCTTATAATCATTCCACATAGTCCCTGCCCTCAAGGAGCTTACCATGGAGTTGGGAATTTAAGCTCCCCTTTGACACTGGATACATAGGTCTAGCTATCATGCAAGTGGAAGAAGTCCAGGTGGGGAAACAGGAGCTCCGAAGGCCGGTGCCAGCTAGGGAGACCTGGGAGTAAGCCCATTATTTTGTACAATTCAGTTCAGTGGTCAGTGGTCTGGAATCACCTCTGTGCCTCAGTTTCTCCCTCTATAAAACAAAGGGTTCAATCTAGGTGATTACTAAGGTTCTTTCAAGCTCAAACATCCTCCATCTAATTCAGCCTCTGATGTGGAGGTGACCCTGGGCTCTCGAAGCCTGTGCCAATAGAATGAAAACTGAGATGGGTCCTGCCAAATTGGAAAGACTTTGAATGGCAGCCTGGAAGAAGCCAGTGTTGTCTGAGGGCCAGCTGAGCTCAAGGCTGAGGCCCACAAACAATCTAGCTCAGGAAGCCTGCCCACTGAGGGTCCACAGGGCAAAGGAGAGAGAGAGAGAGTCCCAGACAAAGTGCATGGGAAGATGCCCTTCAGCTGGCGAGGAGAGAGAAAGGGGGAGCTGGCTCAGGAAAGGTTTCATGGAGGTCGTGGGACCTCCAAGAGCTGGCCCCGAAGGGAAGAAACAGATTTCAAAAGGTGGAGACAAAGAGGTAGCTCTTCCCAGGCTTGAGGTCTACAAGGAGGTAAGGGATGATGACCACATCAGGGAGCAGCTCAGAGGGGACCATTTGGACATGAACATAACATACAAAAAGGGGAGGGATGTGGAACAGGGCTGGAAAGGTAGAGTGGAATCAAATTGTTGCTCAGTCACTTTTCAGTCACGTCTGACTCTTTCTGACCTCATTTGGTGTTTTCTTGGCAGACATACTGGAGTGGTTTGCCATTTTTCTTTTCTAGCTCATTTTACAGATGAGGAAACTGAGGCAAACAGGATAAAGTGACTTGCCCAGGGTCACACAGTTAGAAAGTATCTGAGACCTGGATTTGAACTTAGGTCTTCCTGACTCCAGGCCTGGTATTCTATCCACTGTGCCACCAGGCCAAGGAGTTCATACTTTAGCCCGAAGTCAGTAGGGAGCTATTGGTGGTTTCTGAGCAGGAGAGTATCATGATCACATCTGTATCTTAGTAAGGTGATTTTTTACCTCTGTGTGAAATATGGACTGGAGAGGGGGAAAGCAATTAGGAGACCATTATAATCCAGGAAAGAGGTGATGGAGGCCTGAAGTTAGATGGCAACACTGAGTTGATAAAAATGTAGATGTGAGTAACTTTGTGGAAGTAGAATTAGCAAGACTTGTCAGCTGATTGTATAACAAATAGATGCATGTTTCAAGTTGGCTCTGCTTATGAAGTAAAAGAAAAGGTAGGGGGATGTGATATATCAGGGGTGGGGAACCTGCGGCCTCGAGACCACATGTGGCCCTCTAGGTCCTCAAGTGGGGCCCTTTGACTGAATCCAGACTTCACGGAACAAATCCCCTCTAGGTCCTTGAGTGCGGCCCTCTGACTGAATCCAAACTTCACAGAACAAATCCTTGCCTTCTAAGAGCTCAAGTGCGGCCCTTTGACTCCAGACTTCACAGAACAAATCCTTTGAATTCTGTGAAGTTTGCATTTAGTCAAAAAGCCATACCACACTTGAGAACCTAGAAGACCACATGTGGCCTTGAGGCTGCTGGTTCCTCACCCCTATGATATACCTTTCAGCCACCAGAAACCTGAACTGAACAATTTAAAGGCAAAAGATGATAGGCCCAAAGGTAGATGAAAAAGATGGTAGGCCCAAAGGGCCATCAAGGGCTTCTCCTTGCCTGGGTCTACCATTAAACCCCTTGTCCTTGTTCCACAAGCTTTGTTCTAGCCATGGTGAGTCCATGTTAGAAGCAAAGGCCCCTAGCAAACACCAGGTCCTGAGTCTATGGCCTATGCTGTAGTGAATCAAGAGGCTTCATCAACCAGCATGTGTGGCTATTATACTCCTTTGTTCAATCTCAGGAGGAGCTAAACAAACCCAACTGTACATTCCATAGAGTTCCTGGGTTCTGGCTCCAGGGGCTCTTCTCTCTTATCTCAGTACACTATCTCAGTCACCTCAGGATTCAGCTATCATCTCTGTGGAAGTGACATCCAGATAGACAGAGTCAACCCTCATCTCTTTCCTGAGGTGGGATCACACATCTTTTCTTGGAGGTCTTACAGGCAGCTCAAACTCAACAGGCTTAAAGCCCAGTGCATCCTCTTTCCCACAGGGCCACTCCTTCTCCTAATTTCCTTCTTTCTATAGAGGGCACTACCATCCTTCTAGTTATCCAAGCTCTCAGTCCGAACTCTTCCTCTCCCTCATACCCTATATCCTGGGGTGTGATTGAAGAGCCCTTGTCAGATCTTGTCAATTTAACCTTCTTACCATTGCTCACATCTCATATCATCTTTTCTCTCTATTCATATCACAGTCCCCTTGGTGCAGGCCCTCATTGCAGAGCTGACTGCAGCACACTCCTAATTAAACTCTGCAGTCACCGTTTCCCTCTCCAATCCATTTGCTATACTACTGCCAAATTGTCATTACTAAATTACTAAAGTGCTGGTCTGTGGTGAAATCACAGATGAAGAAATTTTTTTTAAATGATCAGAACTATGCTAGCAAAAACCAAGACTGTGGAAAAAAAGAGATGATCACCTACCAAAATATAAAATACTCAAATTAACAGAATATGAAACAGATGTAATAAACTCCCCAAGCTAGAAAAATAAAACTGAATATGCCAAGGTGTGTGTTGGGGGGAACAAACCTTCATCCAGGAGGATATATATTAGTGAATTTTATCAAATGTTAAAGAGCAATTAATACTTATGCTATCGACACTATTCTCAAAGGTTGAGAAGGAAAACATACCTTTTATCATATAAAAAAAGATTCCTCTATGCTTATACTTTGTAGAATTTTTAGGGTATGTGAGTGTATACTTTGTCAAAGACTTTTCTGAATCTATTGATACAATAATGTGGTGGTGGATATTTTTGTTTTTAATGTTTTCCAAATGTTTAGCCATCCTTGCATCCTGGGTATAAATCCAAATTGGCCATTGTGAACAATTTTATTTTTGTCCTTTTGCTGTAGATTTTTTGCTAAGGTTTAATATCTAATGTTTCCCCATCAATAGTCATTAGTGATATTGGTCTGTTATTGCTTCATCTTTCCTTGGTTTGGGTATTAGGACTCTATTGTGTCAAAGAAGAAATTTTATAGAAGAGATAAATATGAGGAATTCAGAGAAGACTTACATGAATTGATGCAGCGTGAAGTTAGAGAAAAAGGGGGAAACTATGTACAATGAACATAATGCTATAAAAGGAAACATGTTTGAACAGAGTGGCTCAGGTGATGCCTGGTGCTGCCCAGTGCAGCAGGCACACAGTCACAGAGGAGGTGGTTTCATTTGGTTTTTATGTATAGCTTTATTGCTTGTCTCTTTCTTTGCAAAGAGTAAAACACTATACAGTGTTCAAGCATATCTGCTTTGGTCCTTTGGGAATTAGGCTCCATTATGCCATTGTCACATGATGAGGGCTCAGTAAAAAATAACAAGTTGAGGGTTAAGGGCTGCAAATGGAAAATGCATATGGAGAGCCAGAGGCATCAGGGGACTTATCTAACTTCTGATCCTTCCTATTGAATAGGAAGAATCAGGTTGGTGGCTAGCAGTGCCATCTGGTGGTAAAAATTGGATATAACAGGCAAGGGAAGAGAGTAAATGACTCTAAGGTTTAGTGGTGTCATAAACAGAAAAAAGAAAGTTGAGTTTCTGATCCAGCCCAGAGCTGTCTAGTGCTAAATTGTAGTGGCTGAACTTACTTGCAATCTCTAGTCCCCAAAGATTTCTGGCAGAGGGCATTGGCTGTAACACTGAAGATGTCATGCCTTACTTCTATGGGAAGACTATATGGGAGATGAGTGAGTGAGTGAGTGAATGAATGAATGAGTGAAGCATTTATTAAGAGCTTATTATTAAGATTATCAAGCTAATTTATTAGGCTAATTATTATCTAAAAGTTTTAAATTATATTTAATTTAAATTTAATTATATTAATTCATAGTAGTATTAACGTGTTGTATTATTATATACAGTCATATATAATAAGTAAAACACATGCTTATATATTGATTATATAAATTTAATAAGCAAAATGCTTTAGCTACAAATAGAAAAGTGAGCCAATCCTCACCCTCACAGAGTTCACATTTTAATGGGGGAAATAGCCCATATGGAAGGTTTTAGCTGCATGTCATTTGGAAAGGTCTCATGGTCTTTAGGGTGCATCAGCAAAGCAAATGTTAATTCTTCCTTTCAAATGTCATTTCCACTGACAAACTCATATCAGTTTTCTGATGTTGAACCCTTTGACAGTGCCAAGGACTTTGGGGACAAAAACTTTGTTTTCTGGGTCTTCAGTAACTGTGATTGTAGCACCTGCAGGAGCAGGGGCCAGACTGCATCTCCCAGGGGAGGGGGTGGAGGGGGGCTGCTTCCCAGGATGGTGTCTGAGGGCCCTGGGCTGGAAGCTCTGCTATTCCCAGGGCTCTAGAGCTCAGGGTCCTGGGCTGTCACCAATGATGAAATCATTATTCAGAGGATTTTTTTTTTTTTGGCTAGGCTATTGGGGTTAAGTGACTTGCCCAGGGTCACACAGCTAGTAAGTGTCAAGTGTCTGGTCTGAGACTGGATTTGAACTCAGGTCCTCCTGACTCCAGGACCGGTGCGCTATCCACTGTAGTACCACCTAGCTGCCCCAGAGGATCTTAAGAATTCCAGCAGAGCAGGCTTCCAAATTCATGTTTAGAGAGCATGGGACCGTGATGCCTCTATTGCCTGCCTGCTCCACTCCCCTAGAGTTGAAACTTCTAGACTCAATGTATCTGTGCATAGGGGACTCCACTTGCCTGTCTCCTAGCTTTATTTTGGTAGCAGAGAAGCCTCCGAGAATAAGAGCTTCTCTCTCCCCCAGATCTGAGAGGGGGCATCCATAGCAGAACCACACCTCAGAATAAGCAATCTAGCCAGCTTCCAAGGGAGCCCATGGGAATAGGGATGGGTTGGGGAGGGGTCTGCGGCACACCTTTTAACGTTTCTTTTCCTAAATGCACACATATTTAATACAAGACATTTGTACCAGACATTTGCACAATACATTCTGTATTTTGGGGATGCCAAGCCAAATGCACTCCAGTGAAGAGGTCTGAAGCTATGGTACAGTTGAGGCAGCACCAGATTGGGAGGCAGAGGATTGAATGCTGCTTCTGTTACTTGCCCTTTACTTACCTAAAGCAAGTCTCCTGCCTTCTCCGGGCTGTGGGAGTTGGACTAAAGCATTTTCTTGGCACTAGAAACAGGTAAAGAGGTGTCCTAGTGAAAGATCACCAGACTTAGACAGCCTTGGTTTGAATGCTGTATGACCTTGTCTCTGGGATATCTGTATCTGTATCTGTAAAATGAGGAAGTTGGACCAGAGGATCTTTAAGGCTCCTTCCAGCTCTAAAGCCTGTGATCTTGAGTGGGCAGGGTTCATGAGAGGCCCCAGACTGCCATAGGATACCCAAGAAGCCTGCCTAGGCCACACAGATGTGCTGGCAATGAATGACCTAAAAAGTTTCACCACCAGGGAGACTGAAGCAGCTGGAACTCTGGGGAGACTCTATCCTCCCTCCAGGCCCCCCCCTCGCCACCTCCTCCCATGGCCCCCCATGGAAGTCTGCAAAGTATCCTTGGACCAGCCCTAGTCTGAACATTCTTTGCTTGTCTGCGAAAGAAAATACATCATCTACACTAAAATGCCTTAGTATGTCAATGCTTTAATGCCCAGACCACATCTTGGCCAGAATCCATGGACTTCCTAGCACATTGTGGGCAACTCAGAGCCAATTATTCTTAATAGCAGTGAGAATAATAAGAATGCCAGCACCACCGCAATCCATCCCTCCTTTCCTCTCTCCCTCCTCCCTCCTTTCCTCCTTCCTTCTTCCCTCCTTCCCTCCTTCCTTCCTTTCTTTTTCTTTCTTTCTTTCTTTCTTTCTTTCTTTCTTTCTTTCTTTCTTTCTTTCTTTCTTTCTTTCTTTCTTTCTTTCT